>NC_090442.1:485160927-485463957 GCF_031143425.1 Pleurodeles waltl | reverse complement strand
GGTGATATGGCCAACATCATGAGGGAGTGCACATCACACCAGCGAGCCCCTTACACTAGCCAGTCAACTGACCAGCCCTCCACATCTGCAGCTAGTGGACAGGAGGCCCTGCCACATGAGCCACAGGCCACCAGCAACCCTCCCCCTACAGAAGGTGAACCACCCCGCAAGCGTTGCCTGCAACCCAGACAGACACCAGAGACACTTGCCAAGAACAAGACCACCACCCGTAAATGAGCCCCTCCTGAATGTCCCCTTGTGTTCCACTGCGTCACCTTGTCCACTTTGAACTGCCATTGTCCCCTTCCTATGGCCCCCTGGACACTGGAGCTGTGCTACAAACAGACTGGCCCACTATACTGGACTATTCCCAACCATCACCCCACTCTATTGCACTTCCCATTGTAGAACAATTTTCAATAAACACTCTTGGACACAACTTGATGAACAGTGCTTTATCTACAAGTAACATACAATGTAATGAACTGCAATGAACTCTATGATCCTGTGTAAATGTCCAGTAACATGTTGATCCATCCAACAAATGTGTATCAACAGTCTGTACACATCACAGCAGCACACTGCTGGAACAACACCAACATCTGCAATAAGGGAAGGCATAGGTGACAGTCAGGTGGGATGCAAAAGAAATAACTGGCATTATGCTGCAGTCACCCAGTGCAACACTAAAATGTAGAAATGTTTAGTTCAACAGTATTACCTCAGTGTCATTGGAAGTACTGCTGGATCAAATGTGACCTGTTGTCCACATCCTCCTTCTCGTCCTCGTCCTCACTGTCCTTAGTGTCCACCGCTGCCACAGCTGCATTGTCACCCCCCTCCTCTTGCAGATAGGGTACATGCTGGCTGAGGGCAAAAGTGTGCAACATGCAGCACACAACAATGATTCTGCAGACTTTCTCAGGCGAATAGTATAGGGATCCACCTGTCAGATGGAGGCAAATGAATCTAACCTTCAGGAGCCCAAAGGTCCAAAATGCAATCCTCCTGGTACGCCCATGAGCATCATTGTACCTATTTTTAGCTCCTGTTCTCAAATTCCTAACATGGGTCATGAGCCAGGACAGGTTTGGGTAGTCTGAATCACCTGCAAGAAGTAAGGGACACACATCAGTCCTGCAAAATGGCATGGGATATGACTCCAGAAGTCATCCACTCACAAATATTGGGTGGGGACACAGGCTCACCTATTAGCCACACTCTGTGCCTCTGTAGTTGTGCCATCAGCTGTAGGACACTGCTGTTCTTCAAGACAAAGGCATCATGCACTGACACTAGATACTTGGCAGTGACGTGGGAGATATACTGGTCAGCCAGGCACACCATCTGGACATTGAGTGAGTAGAAACTCTTCCAAATTCCTGTACACTTGTTCATTGGCCCTGGGGGGGACTAAGGCAATATGGGTCCCGTCGATAACATGAGGTATATGTCCCATTGCATAGAATCCAGCCTTCACAGTAGGTAAATCATCTACCTGTGGGAATGCGATGTAGCTGCACATGTGTTTGAGCAAGGCAGACAAAACCCTTGCAAGCACAATAGAGAACATTGGCTGTGACATCCTTGCAGCCAAGCCCAGGAAAGAGCCTGTTGCCAGGAAAGGGAGCACTGATAGTACCTGCACAAGAGGGGGAATTTCTGTGGTGCTACGGACAGCAGGTAGTAGATCAGGCTCCAATTGTTCACACAGCTCTGTGATTGTGGCCCTGTCCAGATGATAGATGAGTATGATGTGCCAGTCCCCGGGTGTAGCCAAGTCCACAAGGGGTCTTTACACCGGTGTGTGCCTCCTCCTATACCTCCGCAGTTGTTGGTAACTAAGGGACTCAAATTCAGGAAAGGAGTGACAACAGGAACCATGAACACACTACAGCGTTGTACACAGAGCATGCTTGTATGATGGACACTGGAATTGTGTAGGTGAGTACATTCGACTACAATGACACACTAATTAACCTGTGTACCAGCAGTAGAAAATGGCACCCGCCTGTCCTGTATTCATGGACAGGTGGAAGTGACCTCACTTCACTGGTGTTCGCGTCATGGCGGAAGGCGGTATGCACCAGCATGCAATTCCTCATTGGCTAACATGGCCCTCTATGGATAATGGGAACCAATGATGATCAACGCCAGAGATGACAGTGTTCACCGCCACAGACGTGACTGCCATTTTCTTTCTACCACTTCACTTGATTCCTGATTTTCCACAGGACAACATCTTCACTGCATGTGCTGCTGTGACCTGTTACTGGAACCTGCCATGGCTCGTGTAACAGGGGAATGGGCCCCAGACTTCACGTCGGAAGAGTTGGAGTGCCTCGTGGCCGGGGTCCTACCCTAGTATGACCAGTTGTATGGTCCTCCAGACCAACAGGTGAGTACACCATGGGTACGTTGCATGGAGATGTGTGTGCTGGCAGTGTGTCAGGTGGAGGGTTATCGCTGGTGGCAGCGTTAATGCAGGGGTACGGTCATGTGTGTGCCTGATGAGGGGAAATGCTTTTTGTGGGCCATATGTGTGACAGGCTGGATTGCCAGGTTCATGGTGTCCCACCTTCTGTGTTTCCTCTGCAGGTCAGAGCCCATCAGAAGAAGGGGTTGTGGCATGCCATCGCCAAGGACGTTCAGACCCTGAGGGTCTATAGCAGGCCGAGCACCCACTGCAGGAAACAGTGGGAGGACCTGAGACGCTGGGCCTGGAAGATCGCGAAGGCCCAGCTGGGTAAGGCCTCCCAATGAGGGAGGGGTGGCCGGCATACTGGCAGTGGCCTATCCAGAGCTGGATGGGCGCTTGAAGGCATCACAGCAGCCACAAGGAAGTGAGTACAGTGTGTTTGTCAACCATCTCTGTTGCCTGGCATGGCACGTGGGTGCAGGGTACTAGTCAGTGGATGCCCCAATATGCCAGTTAAGATATTGCTGCGTGGTCCAGCTCAGGTTAATAGGGTGGAAAACATGTATTAGATAGCTAGGTATGTGGCATCCCATGTCAGACACGGCTTAGCTGGTCCCAGTTGGTGTGCAGCTGGCAGTGTTTGGCTCCTCCCTGCTGTGGTATTTAGCCAATGGCATGCTAGTGTGGTCCATACTGACCATTCTCAGTGTCAGTGTGTGACAGTGATGTGTCTGCCACCTGTGCGGTTGGTGCTGAGATTGACCCTGTGCTCCCTTTCTCTCTCTCCCTCTCTCTCTCCTTTTGTTATCCTGTCCATGTGTGCATTAGCATCATCTGGCAAAAGAGCAGGGGCACCGTTGAGTGAGGGAGCTGTAACCCATGGGGCCATGGAGGCAGGGTCCACCGACGCCAAGGAGGTCAGTGGGACAGAGGGCGACGGGAGCACCATGGTGGGGACAGGAGGTGACACCACTGACTCTGATTCATCCACTCATGGGAGCTCCCTGGTGGTGGCAGACTCCTCTGGGACCACCCCAAGCTACAGGTTCTACTGCCACCCCCATACCAGCGCTGCCCTCCCAGGAGCCCCCCACTGAGTTGCCCGTGCCCGCTCACCCAGGATGGTGGGCATCTCCTTAGCCCCAGGCACCTCAGGCCCTGCCCCAGTCAGCCCTGCTGCCCTCAGTGAGGAGGCTATTGACCTACTGAGCTCCATCTCTGTAGGGCAGTCAACCAAAGTGAATGCCTTCCGGGGGCTGGCATCCCAGATGCAGCAATGCAATGCCTTCCTGGATGGCATCCACAGTGGGTTGGCAGCCCTACAGAGATCGTTTCAGGCTCTGGCCTCTTCACTGACAGCAGCCAGTGTCCCTGTTTCATCCATCCCCCATCAAAGTATCACTACCCAGTCTCCTCACCCTCAACCCATCCCACGCACACATTCTGAGAAGCATGCACCCAAAACAACACACAAGACGCACACAAACACCCAGATGCACACACAACATCATCCACTGCCTCCACTGTCTCCCCCTCCTCCTCCCTCACAGTCACATCCGCACTCACACCTACATGCACCTCATCAACAGTCTCTGAACCTGCCACCTGGCCAGCCTTGCCCACAGTCACCACAAGAGCAGACCCACAGACATGCACCCCACACACCACATGCACAGTCACCACCACCTCATGCAGCACAACCACCTCACTTGCAGACACCACCACAACATCCATCCACATGTCATATTTGTACTCCACCACCCTGTCTGCCCCCCTCCAGTGACACACACACGCTCGCAGTCAGAACCCCAACAGCCATACACCTCACACATGCAACCTGTCCATGCACCTGTACCCAAGTTTAGCACACCTCCTCCTCCTACAACCACTCCCTCTACCACCACACCCATCCCTCCTCCCACATCCCGCCCCATTGTCCCTAAGAAGCTTTTCCTGGCCCGCCTTGACCTCTTTCCTCCACCTCCCCTCCGTCCTGCTTGTAAGAGGAAGGTCACACCACACGAACCCAGTTCCTCAAGCACCGAGACCACACCACCGCCAAAGTCTCCAGCTGCCACTAAGGGGCATATGAGTGAGAAGCCTGCCCCCGCACCAAGGACACTCCTCCCACCCAAAAACGGAGGGCTAAAGTGCCGCCCCCTCCCAAACAGACTGGCAAGACCATGGGGCCATCTCCAAAACCTAAGGCCAAGGAGGCCCCACCCAAATCCCAGGACAAGTGCCCCCCCCCAGAAATCCAAGGCCAAAGAGGTCCCCCAGAAATCCAAGTTCAAGGAGGCCCCAACAAAATCCCTGGACAAGGAGGCCCCAACAAAATCTCTGGACAAGGAGGCCTCAGCAAAATCCCTGGACAAGGAGGCCCAACTCAAAACCATGGCCAAGGAGCCCCCACTCACAATTGTGTCCAGGGAGCAGCATACGGTACCAGAGGCCATGAGCAGCATCCGGAACCAGAGGCGAAGGAGCAGCATCTGGAACCAGAGGTCAAGGAGCAGCACCTGGAATCAGAGGCCATGGGGAACCATCAATAAGCAGTGGGCAGGCATCCCCTTCCAGAACCAGTGGGCAGGCAGCCCCCTCCAGAACCAGTGGGCAGACAGCCCCCTCCAGAATCAGTGGGCAGGCAGCCCCTTCCAGAACCAGTGGACATGCAGTCCCCCCCAGAACCAGTGGGCTAGGAGCCCCCTCACAATGAGATGCAACTCCCACCCACCCCACCTCCCCTGCCCCCTGAGGTGCCTGCCCATTTCCAACATGATGCCCCTGAACAGTAGAGTTCTGATGTTGTCAGGAGTCAAGTTGGGGCTTGGACTTTGCCCTGTTGGCATTTGTGACTTTGGACTGGCCTTTGGGCCTGCATTTATTTATTTCTGCAGTTGTGCATGTTTTTGCATTTTACATGTTCATACAAAAGGAATGCAGTAGTTGGAACTGTATATGTGTCCGGGTTTCTTTACTCCGGGGTTCTGTTACTGTTATTTTCCTTTGCATCTGCTTCTGGGTGTGTGGTGTGTGTATGGTGTGTGTTGTGCCTGTGTGTGTCACTCTCCCCCCTCTCTCCCACCCCTGTGTGCTAGGCAACTGTCATTTTCTTCATCGGCATTGGTACTCCAGGACGGCCATGGCATGGTACAGCATCTGGAATACTTGCAGTTCAGGTTCCATGGCAGCCGTGGACACCTGTGTGCCCCTGGAGGTGAGTGTCTCCTTTTAAATGTGTTTCTGCCAGGATTTTGGTGTCATTGCTACCGCCCCGGAAATCGTGGTGGTGTGCTATGTCATAATATGGTGGGCAGATCCTTGTCTTCTGCCTGCCTGTAGGTGGCTACCGCCGTGTTCGTACCATGCTGGTGGTTGGTGTGGTACATTGGCTGTCTATTGGAGGGATCACCGCCATGGTCATAATTGGCAGTCATTAGACTGCCAGGGTCATAATGATCACCTATGTCCTCAATGAACACGCACAGCGTTGCCAGCCTTCCTCTAGTATTTGGCCTAGTGCTGATTCGGACTCAGATTCAAATGCCAGTATAGCTCTTTTCCATCAGTAACACCGCAAACTGCAGATATGATGATATAAAAGTTATTAGGACTGGACCCGACACACTGTCAACATGGTAAACTGAATAATTTTGATTTGCTGGAACATTGTGAAAACCTCCTCCCATGCCCTTCTCCTTTTCCTCTTCCTACATGTACCCTTTACCTCTAACCCAACTTATCCTACTTCCGTTTCACCCTATTCCCTGTTCCCAAACTTACTTTTCCCATCTCCTACCTCCTCCGGAGACCATGGAGGTTAACTGATTCTGTTGTTTAAACCTCTGCTGTCTGAAGTCCTATTGTTGTGCTATTATATTGAGAATGGATAACATATGAGATTGCAAGCCTGAGATCTACTCCATCATCAGCACTTTACTCTCCTCATGTGAAATGATTGTTTTAATCGATTTATGAGTACATGTATTGATATGTCTCCTTTTAGTGATTACAACTAGAAGTCTTGCATATACATATAATGACCCCCAGTTAGTAGGCTCAAATTAGAAATGTTTCTATTTGAAAATGACTGCCAGAGGGAATTGGCCACCCTAATAGGCGATTGCAACACCTATTGTACAGATTATGGCCCTCAATACAACATTGGCGGTAAAAGCTGCTTACCGCTGTGCAGAAGACCGCCAACACACCGCCGCGGCCGCGGAATTCCGCCACAGCTATTATGACCCACATCTCGGAATCAGCCAAAAGTCAGACACACACACAAGTCCGCCACATCAAAGGTCAGTGATAAACAGGCGAAAACAAAATCTCCACCATCACGCCAACAGAAATACGACCACACTATCACGACACACGAATTCATGCGGCGGTCTTTCAACCGCGGTATTCCATTGGCGGTACACACCGCTGCGCTCAAAATACACACACTCTTACAAAATACAGCCACATTGGACAATTCGAAATACAAACACTTGATACACATACACACACCACTCCCACACACCCAATATAATATAAAACACACACCCACATCACCCACAAACCCCCATGACAAAAAATACTGAAAGAAGGCCAGAGAGAGACACCACCAGCAAGAACAACAGCATCCACAGGCACACAACACCATCACCCACACAACTTCCACGCACCTCACACAACACACCACTACATATCACCACACTTATCACCACACACTCCACCCCACACATCACCTACACCACCCCATGGCACGGCAAAGACACCCCAGGTTCTCGGAGGAGGAGCTCAGGGTCATGGCGGAGGAAATCGTCCTGGTAGAGCCACAGCTATTTTGAGAACAGGTGCAGCACACCTCCATAGCTAGGAAGATGGAGCTATGGCGCAGAATAGTGGACAGGGTCAACGCAGTGGGACAACACCCAAGAAATCGGGAGGACATCAGGGAGAGGTGGAACGACCTACGGGGGAAGGTGCGTTCCGTGGTCTCAAGACACCACCTGGCGGTTCAGCGGACTGGCGGCGGACCCCCACCTCCTCCCCCACAACTAACAACATGGGAGGAGCAGGTCTTGAGGATTCTGCATCCTGAGGGCCTCACAGGAGTAGGTGGAGGAATGGACTCTGGTAAGTCAAAGCTTTACTATTCCATCCCCCACCCTACCTGCATGCTATCACATACCCCCACCCTCACCCTCACCCCCAGCACCCCAACTCCTCACAAATGTCCCAACATCACAAACCACACATCCCAACACCAAGCCCTGCATGCAACAACAAAGCATGGACACCCATCACCAAAGCATGGCCACTGCACATACCCATACACCCCCCTGAACCACCATCACACAAGCTCCCACAAAGGAATGCTAGCACTGGGGTACACGGTCACCCACCGTTTGCACACCATTATACACACACAGATTTAACAAACATCCTTTTATACCCCTACAGGACCCCTACCCAACGTCACCGGACAGGAAGGTCCACACATGTCCATACCACCAACAGAAGAGGCCCACAGTGATGACAGCACCTCTGTCCAACTGGATCTAGATGACCAGCCCGGACCATCGGGGACCTCTGGACAGTTGGTTCCCCTCACACAGGCACAGGCCACCACAGACCTTCCCCCCTCTGGAAACACAAGCACAGCACCCACTCAGCGGGCCCATACCTCCGTCCCCAGGACACGTCAATCAGCTGTGTGTCCACCACTACAGGGAACCCAGGATAACCCACCACCCCAACAACAACAGGGGTCTGGGGGCAGTGGAGTGGGCACACAGTCCAGGGGATGGAGGCACTGGAACACAGGGGAACTGGGAGGGCTGCCTTGCGACAGGGGGCAGACAGGCCAAGGGAACCCACTCTCCACGAGGCCCTCTCCTCCATCATGGGAGCATACCACCACTCCCAGGAGACGATGGCAACAGTACTGGCCAAGTTTCAGGAGACCCAGCACATACAGGAGGAACAGTATATGGGCTTCAGGGAGGAACTCAGAACCATCAGCTCCACCGTGGGCACCATCGTAGGGGTGCTGAAGGAAGTACTCAACACCAGGAGGGACACTGTGGCACTCAAGGGGCCCCTGACACTAGCATGGACGATGAACTGCCCACCACCTCCGCCGGCGCTAGTGGGAAGGACGCCCGCCACAGGACCACCACACCAGCACCCCAACCCCTGCAGAGGGAGAACCACCCTGCAAACAGTCCCTGAGATCCAGGAACAAGACAGATAACGATGCCAAGACCCCAGCCAAGAAATGAGACCACCCTGATTGTCATCCTACTGTCCCACTTTGTCACCCTGTCCATAATTAAACTGCCCCAGCTCCACTTCCTATGTCCATATGGGCAATGCACCTGTGAGACTAATAGACTGGACTCAGCCATGGACACTCCTCCGCCATCACCCCTCACCATTTCACTACCCCCTCCAATATTTAGCATTTAAATAAACACACCTAACGCACAAAATGATCTGGAGTCTGTCTGTGATTTCGAAATAGTGTATTAGCAATTACAGTTACAAAATGTTTTTGAAATAGTAATGTCAGCATACCTATGTCACACAGCTCTAGTCCATGAGGAATCTAAGCAGATGTCACACAGTGGGACCCGCATCTGTGAAACCGTAAGGGAAAGTGACAACTCAGTGACCATACACTGGGTGAAAACGACAGACAGGAGAGAGGTAGTAGTGTTAAAGTACATGTAGTAGGCAGGATTGTATTCTTACCTGTGTCTCACTGGAAATATTGCTGGATCACTGAGTCCCTGTTGTGCATGTCTTCTTCCTCTGCTTCCTCCTCATCACTGTCCACAGGCTCCACAGCTGCAACAACACCGCCATCTGGACCATCCTCCTGCAGAAAAGGCACCTGGCGTCGCAAAGCCAAGTTGTAAAGCATACAGCAGGCCACGATGATCTGGCACACCTTCTTTTTGGTGAGTAGGAAAGGGATCCACCTGTCATATGGAGGCACCTGAACCTGGCCTTCAGGAGGCCGAAGGTCCGCTCGATCACCCTCCTAGTTCGCCCATGGGCCTCATTGTAGCGTTCCTCTGCCCTGGTCCTGGGATTCCTCACTGGGGTCAGTAGCCATGATAGGTTGGGGTAACCAGAGTCACCTGCAAATATATAGGGACAACTGTTAGATACGCACTAACCTGTAGGGATATCCCCAGACCCAGACAACCATTCCCACTGTCTTGCTCCCAGGTGCTCACCTAATAGCCACACATGGTGCCTCTGGAGTTGCCACATCACATAAGGGATGCTGCTATTTTGCAGGATGTAGGCGTGATGCACTGAGCCAGGGAACATGGCATTCAGATGGGAGATGTACTGGTCTGCCAAGCATACCATCTGTACATTCATAGAATTATAACTCTTCCGGTTTCTGTACACCTGTTCACTCCTGTGGGGGGTGGACCACAGCCACATTTGTCCCATCAATGGCACCTATGATGTTGGGGATATGTCCCTGGGCATAGAAATCACCTTCCACTGTAGGCAAATCCTCCACCTGAGGGAAAACGATGTAGCTCCGCATGTGTTTCAGAAGGGCAGACAACACTCTGGACAATACGTTGGAAAACATAGGCTGGGACAACCCTGATGCCATGGCCACAGTTGTTTGAAAAGAGCCACTTGCAAGGAAATGGAGCACTGACAGCACCTGCACTTGAGGGGGGATTCCTGTGGGATGGCGGATTGCTGACATCAGGACTGGCTCCAACTGGGGAGGAGGGCTGTGGCTTTGCCTAGGCTAGGGCGAGTTCCGTAGGCAAGGCCCCTCTGTAAGGCAGGCCATGTGGCACCCCAGCCCACCTCTGTAGAGTGCCAAGTACAGCTATTCATGCCTCTGTGTCATCTATGTGTGCAGATGTCGTCCATAGCCTTGTAGGCCATTTCCCTGGAATTGAACAGTGGAGCCCAAGAGCGCGGCGTACTGCAGAGGGCTTCTGTGTCTGTCTTGTCCGGCAACGGTAGCGGTAATCCATGCACTCAACATGTCTTTCTTCTGTCGTCCCCCTCCCTTTTAGTGGTCTCCCTGTACTTGTCTGGATTAGCATCATCAGGCGGAGGAGCAGTGGCACTGGAGCACAAGGGAGCTGCATCCCACATGGCCCTGGAGGGCGAGACTTCGGACTCGGAATTCACCAGTGGGACGGAGGGCGAGGGGAGCTTCACGGCGGGGACAGGAGCTGAGACCAGTGACACGGACACGTCCTCTGATGGGAGCTCCGTTGTGGTGGCGGCTACATCTGTGCCCCCTGCATCTACAGGTACAGCTGCCACTCCCCCTACCAGCACCGCCCTCCCAGCAGCCCCTCAGCCTTCGCCCCGTGCCCGCTCACCCAGGAGGGTGGGCATCACCTTCGCCCCAGGCACCTCAGGCCCTGCCCCAATCACCCCTGCTGCCCTCAGTGAGGAGGCCATTGACCTCCTCAGGTCCCTCACTGTTGGGCAGTCTACCATTTTGAATGCCATCCAGGGTTTAGAAAGGCAGTTGCAACAAACCAATGCATTCCTGGAGGGCATTCATTCTGGTCTGGCGGCTCTTCACCGAGCTTTTCAAACTCTGGCCTCAGCACTGATGGCAGCCATTGTCCCCGTCTCTAGCCTCCCCCTCCAACTTTCTCCACCCAGACCAAATCCCCTGTACCTCTGCCTATCCCAAGCACACCATCAGACCAGCATGCACACACGTCAACACACAAGGGAAGCTCAGCCAAACATAAGCACCACACATCCCACAGGCACTCACGCATGCAACACACACATGCAGACACAGCAACATCCACTGCCTCCACTGTGTCCCCCTCCTCGTCGTCTCCCTCCTCCCTCCCAGTCTCGTCTACACTCACACCTGCATGCACTACCTCTACAGCCACTACGCCCCTCACCAGCACACCCACCAGCACACCCTGCTCACGTGCAGTCACCACCCCCACTACCATTCACACATCCCCTGTGTCCTCTCCCAGTGTGTCTGTGATGCCCCCTCCCAAGATACACAGACGCATGCACACACCCACCCAACAGCCATCCACCTCACTACAGCCTCCAGCGCATGCACCTGCACCCAAAGTCACCAAACGTACACCTCCTACTACCACCACCTCTTCCTCCACTCCCAAACCCCCTCCAGCTACCCGTCCCAGTGTGTCCAAAAAACTTTTCCTGTCCTGCCTTGACCTTTTTCTCACACCTCCCCCTCCCCGTCCATCTCATAGGTCCCGAACTAGCACCTCAGCCACAACATCTCCGGGACAAGTGGTGCCTGTAGTCACCGGTATGTGGAGTGCACCGGCCACCAGGACAGCCAGTGTGGCACGGAGCCACAGCACACAGTCCCCCACCTGTGAAGCATCAGAAGTTGTCCAGTGCCCGGCGGGAGAGGGGGAAGACTCCAGCCACCAAAGCCGCTCCAAGGGGTCCCATTGAGAGTGTGGAGTCAGCTGTGACACCTTCCAAGGTGGGGAAGGGCCACAAGACACCCAGCAAGTCTGGGAAGAGCTGCACGGGGATAAGACTGCCATCATCCCCACTGCCCAGGAGGCCACTGCCAGCCCCAGCCCACCTGCCCAGGAGGGCACCGCCAGCCCCAGCCCAGCTGCCCAGGAGGGCACCGCCAGCCCCAGCCCAGCTGCCCAGGAGGCCACCGCCAGCCCCAGCCCAGCTGATCCATAAAGGACCGCCAGCACCAGCCCCGCTGGGCCATGAAGGACCGCCAGCACCAGCCCCGCTGGGCCATGAAGGACCGCCAGCACCAGCCCCGCTGGGCCATGAAGGACTGCCAGCACCAGCCCCGCTGGGCCATGAAGGACCGCCATCTCAAGCACCGCTGAACAGGGCACCGCCATCTCAAGCACTGCTAAACAGGGCACCACCAACTCAAGCACCGCTGAACAGGGCACCGCCATCTCAAGCACCGCTGAACAGGGCACCGCCAACTCAAGCACCGCTGAACAGGGCACTGCCAACTCAAGCACCGCTGAACAGGGCACCGCCATCTCAAGCACCGCTGAACAGGGCACCGCCAACTCAAGCACCGCTGAACAGGGCACTGACAACTCAAGCACCGCTAGCCCATGAGCGGCAGGGGCACTGATGCAACTGGGTCCATCACGGGGTGAGTGATGCACTCTGGGCACCAATCCCCCTCCAGAACCAGTGGATACATCAATCCACTACCTCTGTCCTTCACAAGATGAAGCACTCTGGGCACCAGTCCCCCTCCAGAACCAGTAGAGACATCATCCACTACCTCTGTCCTTCACAGGATATAGCACTCTGGGCACCAGTCCCCCTCCAGAACCAGTGGAGACATCCATCCACTACCTCTGTCCTTCACAGGATGAAGCACTCTGGGCATCAGTCCCCCTCCAGAACCAGTGGAGACTGTTATCCACTTGAGAGACTGTGGCTTTGCACTCCCCAGGATTGAACAGTGGGCAACCCACCCACTGTAGAGACTTGAGAGACTGTGGCTTTGCACTCCCCAGGATGGCACACTGGTCAACCCACCCACTGTAGAGACTTGAGAGACTGTGGCTTTGCACTCCCCAGGATGGAACAGTGGGCAACCCACCCACTTGTGAGACTTGATAGACTGTGGCTTTGCACTCCCCAGGATGGAACAGTGGGCAACCCACCCACTTGTGAGACTTGAGAGACTGTGGCTTTGCACTCCCCAGGATTGAACAGTGGGCATGTGGCCCGCTCGTGGATTTGGCGTTGTGCACTCAAGCGGCTGAGGTGCCCCCCCCTTTCCCTCCCCATGAGGTGCCTGTTTAGTTGCTGTCTGATGCCCCTGCAGTGTTCTCTCCGTCATGGTCGGGGATCTTGTGTGGGCCTCGCCCTTACCGTGTGGTCCCAGTGTTCCACAGACTTTCTGTGTGCAGTACCTGGACTACTATGCCTGGTATATATATTTTGTACATGGTGTATATATATATATTTCTGCCTACTTGTTTGTAATATATTCCGATGGTTACACTCATTTTCTTCGGTCTTTGCATTCTTGCGGGTGTTTGGGGGGTGTAACTGTGATGTATTGATATACATTAGTGTGTGTGTTGTAGTGGGTGAAGGTGGGGGTGTTTCGTGTGTGTGTCCCTGTTTTTTCCCTCCCCCTCCCCTGTGTCGTAGGTGCAGTACTCACCGTGGTCTTCGCCACCGGCGTTCGTGCTCCTGGTAGAGGAGCAGGAAGACTATCGCAGGTGAATTTGGAGTTCCGGTTCCATGGTGTCCTCGTGGGTTGTGTAGAGGTGAGCGTTTTCCCTTCGAAATTCCTGTTTCTGCTGTGTTTTTATCCACGGTGAATCCGCCCCAGAAAAGGTGGCGGATTGGCCTGTCATAATAGTGTGGGCGGTACATTGTCTCCCGCCTGTCTGTTGGCGGTGACCGCCGCGCTGTTAGTTTGTACCGCCGTGGCGGTCGGAGTGTTAAAGTGGCTGTCTTTGTTGGAGGTTTCCGCCACGGTCGTAATTGCAAATTTTTTACCGCCGGCCTGTTGGCGGTCTTACCGCCACTTTAACACATGTCCGTCAGGGTTGTAATGACCACCTATGTTTGCTCTTTGTTTGTGATGTTTTGGTCGAACATGAAGGTTCTGTTGGACCTAGTATTGTTACTTATTTTTACTGACTGGTGTTTGCTGTCCTGCACACGCCATGCCACTGAAGATACGGATGATGTGCTCCAAATAGGAGATGGTTATAGATTATTATCATGCCTACGACACCTCACTCTTATAAACTGTTGACATGGAGCGTCAGGGGAAGGGATTCACTGCACAAACGCCATGGACTCTTAGCACAATTGCACCAACATAAAGCTTATATATTGTACATGCAGGAGAAGCGCCTGACAGCTGCCGAAGGCAATAAATTGTGTAGCAAATGGAGAGGTCAATTATTTGCTACTGAATATTTTGGGTTTGTCCAATTTGCAGCACAAGACACTAAAATAGACATCAATGGACGTTATGTGTTCTTGGAGGGACTACTTGATACTGAATTATGAATACTGGGAAATATAATGCCCCCAGTACGGATCAGGATGCATTCCTTCAGCACATCTCTACAGTGGTGGCTGAGTGGACACATCTCCCTTGGGTGACAGGCGGCGACTTTATTGCTGTTATGGGTACTTATTTAGACCGTTCACATTTACCCACGCCGGGCACAGGGGCCATTAAATATTCAAAAGCCCTCTTCATCAGGGTGTCCAATTGGTCACTAACTGATATATGGAGAGCTCACAAACAGGGTATGAGGGAATATTCTTTCTTTTCTCCTCCACACGTTTTGCATGCTAGACTAAACTACATCTATTGAACTTCCCGCTTGATACACAAGTTTACCAACTCTACATACCTGGGTAAGACCTTTTCGTACACAATCCCTTGGGGACGGTCGTGACGTGGGGTTGGGTAGCAACTCATGTTCCTACTTGGCGACTGCAGCCATCCCAGTTGGAAGATGCAGTGTTCCGTGACACTCTAGGCACTGTGATTGATACTTACATTGTGAAAATAAAGGTACCGCCTCTACACCACTTGTAGAATGGGAGGCTTTAAAGTAGTGATCCGCGGAGTTTCTATTGCCACGGTTCTGGCGCACAGCAGACAATTGTATGTGATTTAAAGGATACGGAGGACAGACTAGGGCCACTTGAGCGTGCGACCCTGCAGGATCCTTCTTGCCTGACTGAGCTCCAAGATGTCAGGGTGTTTTATGCGGAATTACCAGAACGCCTATGTATTATAGACCATCGTGCCTACACACAACGTATACACTCAGAAGGTGACAGAGCTGGTGCATTACCTGCTCGTATGATCTGCCCTACAATGTCTCCTACCCTGGTCCTGTCGATGACAACACCATCTGGTTCCATATGCGCCATACAGACAGAAATGAATGAAGCTTTCCGCAATTATTATACTGGCCTATACAAGGCACGTCCAACTCCCTGGTCTACTATTCAACAAGACCTCCTTAATGGACTACACTTCCCTAAAAACTCCCCCTCCACTAGTACCTGATTAGCTGCCCCATTGACGTTGGGTGAACTTAAACAAGATATCACGGAACTGGCTAGTAATAAGGCACCAGGCATTGATAGCCTGCTTGCTGAATCAAACCGATTAATTCCACAAATAGAGAAACTATATGCAGCCTCTTTAAAGGCTGGCACCCTACCCCCTTCTATCAAACAAGCACTGGTCGCCTGCTTACTGAAACCAGGAGGCAACCCCGACCATCTTCCCTTGTATCGACCACTTTCTTTGTTAAAAACTGAAAATAAAATTCTTAGTAAAGTACTGGCCACACCACTGCTCCCTTTACTCCATGACATGATACACACATATCAGTGGAGCTTCATTCCACAAAGGAACACTTCCCTGAATATTTGCAGGCTTTCAAGTCATGGATACTGTGTGGGATATATTCCCTAAGGCCGGTTGCTTATCCCTGGATATTCAACAGGCTTTTGACTCCTTGGACTGGGAATACATATTCTCAGCTCTAAAAGTATATAACATACCCTCATCCTTTATAAAGTGGATCAAGTTACTTTACACTGCTCCCACTGCCAGAGCAAAAACGGGTACATACATCTCAGATCAGTAAAACATTTCAAGGGACATGCGGTGTCCTTGTACATGAAAGACATGCTTCTGTACATTAAGGATTTACAAAGTAATCTCAAAATAATTTCGGAATTTCTACATTCCTTTACAGAAATGTCTGGACTACAAGTCAGTGACACTAAATCGCACGCCTTCTTATTCCATGACATTACAGCTCGAGACACTGAAATTCTGGACTAGCCTTTCACTGTCTGTTTCGGGCTGCCTTGCTCCATCCAAAATGGTCATGCATCCAAGATTGTTGTATTTGTTTGTTACCTTGCCCATTATAATCCACGAGGCGGTCTTTAAAGCTCTAGAAACTATCCTCATAGACCTCATATGGGGACCTGGGAGACACGGAGTAAGTCTCTCAAAGTTACAATTACCAACAGCAAATGGCGGCCTAGATGCTCCAGATTTCGATTCTGATTGTCAAAGGGCTCAAATGCAATGGCTCTCACACTGGCTCTCCGGTCTTCATTTACAAGAAATCAGTTATACCCAATTGATGATAAGCTCCTGCCTCCCTCACAAGCTCCTGCGTCCTGGAGCGACTTGTCCTCCCTGGTTTCCTCTCATTCTGGGAAATGCTGTCATGTACTGGAAACAGGTGCTGCGATACACAGGGGACACTACCTCATACGCCTGCATATTCCACTGATTGGCATACCTACCACTTTTGGGGCTCTGACTCCCACTAAACTGCAACCACAGGAGGAGAGAGGTATTTCTACGATTGGCAATTTGTTCAAGGACGGGCAACTAGTATCACACCATGATTTTGTAAGCATATACAACCCACCTGGTGTTCAATTTCTGATGCATGCCGATATCTTACATTATATTCGTAGGTACCGGGCACCTACGAGTGGGGAACCTGTCACACATGAGTTTATTCAAGCAGTATACATTCCCCCTTACAGTTCAGCTGGAAAGGCTCCTTAAAGCCAGCAGGCTTCTATCACACCTGAGACCATGCAAACTGCATAACCAGCTCTCAGGGTACCATCCTTATCTCTTAGACAGGACAAACATGACAGTCATTTTCAACTCAGGGGACACCTTTAAAGTCAGGTCTTGGTTTGGTGCACAGTTCAGTCAGATCGAGACAATCATGCTCAACCTCATCCTCGTGGTCATCAACATTTTCAACAGGATTTGGCAAAAGAGTAGCTAGATTCAAGACATTACAGTGCTTGATGTTAATATTAGAAGATGCAAGTATAGCGTGCTTATAGTGGGTTAAACATCACTTGTTAAATACTGTGGCCTCATTTACAAGGATTTTGCACCACCATAGCATCATTTTTTTATGCTGCAGAGGTGCAAAGTCAACGCCAGATTTATAAAGTGGCTCTAGAGGCCTCTAGCATCACTTTTCCTGGGCTAGTGTCATTTTTCATCAGCATTGGATCTGGCTGCATCAGATACAGCCAATGATATGCAAGGTAGGCGTTCCCTCCTAAAAAAGTATGCTATCCCGCTTGTGCCAGATTTAAAACCATGTCGAAAAATGACACATGCTAAGGAAAAGTCTCACTAAATCTGACTAGAGTCAAAATTTTAATGCCTGGTCAGACCAGGCGCTAAAATGTCTCCCAGGCACAAGTACATAAGGAGAACACTCTCAAAATACCCTGGCAACTTGAAGGACAATATGGACTTACTTCTCTTACCACTTGGGGCAACAAGGACACAGGCGAAACCCTCCCCAACAACAACACCACAACATCCAGCACCACCACAGTTAACACCGCCCAGACCACAGAGGTAGCATAGGAGAAGGGAGCATGTCTACTGCCAGTGGGCATCCATGATTGCCCTAAGAGAGGAGGAGGTCATCACCTTCTACCGGCTGAGTAGGGAGTCCATCATCCAACTGCTCCACCTCATCTGGCCACATCTGCAGCCAACGGTTGAGCAGTCCACCAACATCTCACCACTGATGAAGCTCCTGGCTGTGCTTCACCTCCTTGCATCTGAATCCTTTCAGACCACAGCAGAGTGGGTGGAGTATCAAAACCATCCCTGTCTGCATTCCTCCCCCTCACGCCCTAACACACCCTGTTCCCCAACACTCAGCAGTTGCAGCAGGAACTTAAACAGGGCTTCAACTCAATTGCTGAGTTTCCCCTGTCCTGGGAGCCATGGACTGCACACATGTACGACTTGTACCATCTGCTGCAACAGAGCATGTGTACTGCAATCAGAAGCACACACACTCAATGAATGTTCAGATAATCACAGATCATTGCAGCTTAATCATTAATGTGCTTGCCAAATACCCAGGCAGCATCCGTGACTAGTTCGTCTTGAGAAACTCAGTCACCAACCAGAGGTTTCAAGATGAACAGTATGGGAATGGCCTGCTTTTAGGTAAGCAAACAGTAAGTACCTAACAGATACAAGAACAAAGACATGTGGGAGACATAATCCACAGATCACTCTGCTTACACAGATAGGACCTGCATGATGAGGCCTGTTACACATACATGCATTATGTCTTCACTTACAGGTGAAGATATCTCAAGCCACTTTTGCATAGGTTGCATGGTGAAAATGCACACAGCCATGCATGACAGACAGGAAATCTGCTGTACATTTCTGTGTGCAAAGGAGGTGTACTACCTTCCCTGGTAGGTGGTTACATGCAATACACATGGGACATTAGCTGTGTCATGCATCAAACATCAGGGATCAGGCACCTCCATTACCTCGTCCTTCTGCCACCCTGTGTCACCAGTGCAACATTTGTTGGATTGTCCGCTGGCACTGTTTGCCATTCCAAATTTACAAAGTCATGCAAACCCACATTGCATGGCTTATCATGACCTTGTAAATATGGACCACTGGCATGCAGAATCTGTGTGAAAGGACCATTTCATGGGTATTTCTTGGGGTATACCCACGCAACACCCATGGATGAAAAAGGTACCTGAGGTATTCACAATTTACAAGGTAGGGAATGTATCATAATTTTACGCCATCTCAGGGGAGGCGTAAGAGTGACGCATCAAGAAGCAATATCCCTATCACTCACTTCATCTTCCTTTTCCATTGTGTGCAACATTCTGCAGCACACAGAGAAAGAAGGAAACACCTCTCATGATTGTTTTTGTGCAGGAAGGTGTTCCCTCTTGCACAAAATGCACAAAAACTATCATCCCCACAATGCATGTGCCCTTGCACCATGTTGCAAGGTTGCCTGCCTTGCCGCTAGGCAGCAAGTTGTGAGTCAATGTAGGGGGAGAGGACAGAAAGGTGCCATATCTTGTTGATAAGGGACTTTCCTGGCTCTCCATGGTGATGCATGGCAGTGCATAAAGACATGTGCCTTGCAGCCCTGTACCATGTCAATAAGGCCATAGGTGCCAGATGACAAACCACCGGCCATGGCCAGGTCACATGTAACTGTACAAATGTCCAATGCCAAGTCAAATAACTAACATCTCATATATCTGAAGTCTAATGGTACACACAGACATCAGTCATCATGCTACTGAGGTCGCAGCCTCGGATGGAAGGTGCTTGTAAGGAAATGCCTCCTTGGCATGGTTACCCCCTGACTTTTTGCCTTTGCTGATGCTATGTTTTGAATTGAAAGTGTGCTGAGGCCTGCTAACCAGGCCCCAGCACCAGTGTTCTTTCCCTAACCTGTACTTTTGATTCCAGAATTGGCACACCCTGGCATCCAGATAAGTCCCTTGTAAGTAGTACCCCTGGTACCAAGGGCCCTGATGCCAGGGAAGGTCTCTAAGGGCTGCAGCATATCTTATGCCACCCTGGGGACCCCTCACTCAGCACAGACACACTGCTTGCCAGCTTGTGTGTGCTGGTGAGAACAAAACGAGTAAGTCGACATGGCACTCCCCTCAGGGTGCAATGCCAGCCTCTCACTGCCTATGCAGGTATAGATAAGTCACCCCTCTAGTAGGCCTTACAGCCCTAAGGCAGGGTGCACTATACCATAGGTGAGGGCACCAGTGCATGAGCACTGTGCCCCTACAGTGTCTAAGCAATACCTTAGACATTGTAAGTGCAGGGTAGCCATAAGAGTATATGGTCTGGGAGTCTGTTTTACACGAACTCCACAGCACCATAATGGCTACACTGAAAACTGGGAAGTTTGGTATCAAACTTCTCAGCACAATAATTGCACACTGATGCCAGTGTACATTTTATTGTGAAACACACCCCAGAGGGCACCTTAGAGGTGCCCCCTGAAACCTTAACCGACTATCTGTGTAGGCTGACTGGTTCCAGCAGCCTGCCACAACCAAGACATGTTGCTGGCCCCATGGGGAGAGTGCCTTTGTCACTCTGAGGCCAGTAACAAAGCCTGCACTGGCTGGAGATGCTAACACCTCCCCCAGGCAGGAGCTGTCACACCTGGCGGTGAGCCTCAAAGGCTCACCCCTTTGTGCCAGCACAGCAGGACACTCCAGCTAGTGGAGTTGCCCGCCCCCTCCGGCCACGGCCCCCACTTTTGGCAGCAAGGCCGGAGGAAACAAAGAAAACAACAAGGAGGACTCACTGACCAGTCAGGACAGCCCCTAAGGTGTCCTGAGCTGAAGTGACTCTAACTTTTAGAAATCCTCCATCTTGAGAATGGAGGATTCCCCCAATAGGATTAGGGATGTGACCCCCTCCCCTTGGGAGAAGGCACAAAGAGGGTGTACTCACCCTCAGGGCTAGTAGCCATTGGCTACTAACCCCTCAGACCTAAACACGCCCTTAAATTTTGTATTTAAGGGCTTCCCTGAACCTAAGAATTTAGATTCCTGAAACTACAAGAAGAAGAAGACTGCTGAGCTGAAAAACCCCTGCAGAGGAAGAACAGAAGACACCAACTGCCTTGGCCCCAGACTTACCGGCCTGTCTCCTGCCTTCCAAAGAAACCTGCTCCAGCGACGCTTTCCAAGGGACCAGCGACCTCTGAATCCTCTGAGGACTGCCCTGCTTCAAGAAAGACAAGAAACTCCCGAGGACAGCGGCACTGCTCCAAAAGAACTGCAACTTTGTTTCAAGTAGCAGATTTAAAGACCCCTGCAACTCCCCGCAAGAAGCGTGAGACTTGCAACACTGCACCCGGCGACCCCGACTCGACTGGTGGAGAACCAACACCTCAGGGAGGACCCTCCGGCGACTCCAAGACTGTGAGTAACCAAAGTTGTCCCCCCTGAGCCCCCACAGCGACGCCTGCAGAGGGAATCCCGAGGCTCCCCCTGACCGCGACTGCCTGAACTCCATTTCCCGACGGCTGGAAAAGACCCTGCACCCGCAGCCCCCAGCACCTGAAAGAACGGAACTCCTGTGCAGGAGTGACCCCCAGGAGGCCCTCTCCCTTGCCCAGGTGGTGGCTACCCCGAGGAGCCCCCCCCTTGCCCGCCTGCATCGCTGAAGAGACCCCTTGGTCTCCCATAGGAAACTATTGGAAACCCGACGCGTGTTCCCACACTGCACCAGGCCGCCCCGCGCTGCTGAGGGTGTACTTTTTGTGTGGACTTGTGTCCCCCCCGGTGCCCTACAAAACCCCCCTGGTCTGCCCTCCGAAGACGCGGGTACTTACCTGCTGGCAGACTGGAACCGGGGCACCCCCTTCTCTCCATTATAGCCTATGTGTTTTGGGCACCTCTTTGACCTTTGCACCTGACCGGCCCTGAGCTGCTGGTGTGATAACTTTGGGGTTGCTCTGAACCCCCAACGGTGGGCTACCTTGGACCAAAAACTGAAACCTGTAAGTGACTTACTTACCTGTTAAAACTAACATTACTTTACCATCCCAAGGAACTGTGAAAATTGCACTGTGTCCACTTTTAAAACAGCTTATTGTGTTTTATGTAAAAAGTATACATGCTAATGTAATGATTCAAAGTTCCTAAAGTACTTACCTGCAATACCTTTCAAATGAGATATTACATGTAGAATTTGAACCTGTGGTTCTTAAAATAAATTAAGAAAATATATTTTTCTATAACAAAACCTATTGGCTGGATTTGTCTCTGAGTGTGTGTTCCTCATTTATTGCCTGTGTGTATGTACAACAAATGCTTAACACTACTCCTTTGATAAGCCTACTGCTCGACCACACTACCACAAAATAGAGCATTAGTATTATCTCTTTTTGCCACTATCTTACCTCTAAGGGGAATCCTTGGACTCTGTGCATGCTATTCCTTACTTTGAAATAGCACATACAGAGCCAACTTCCTACATTGGTGGCAGCGGTGGGATAGAAGACTTTGCATTTGCTGGACTACTCAGCCAATACCTGATCACACGACAAATTCCAAAAATTGTCATTAGAAATAGATTTTTTGCAATTTGAAATTTTTCTAAATTCTTTAAAGTCCTGCTAGGGCCTTGTGTTAGTCCCTGTTAGTATTTCTTTTAGAGTTTAAAAGTTTGGTAAAAGTTTGAATTAGATTCTAGAACTAGTCTTTAGATTCTTAAAAAGTATTCCAACTTTCAGAAGCATAATGTCTAGTACAGATATGAATGTGGTGGAACTCGACACCACACCTTACCTCCATCTACAGATGAGAGAGCTAAGGTCACTGTGTAAACTGAAGAAAATAACAATGGGCTCCAGACCTTCCAAACTACAGCTCCAGGAGCTGTTGGCAGAGTTTGAAAGAGCCAACCCCTCTGTGGATGGCAACACAGAGGATGAGGATAGTGACTTGGAGGAAGATTCCCCCCTACCAGTCCTATCTAGGGAGGTCAGGGCCTCTCAAGCCCTGACTCCACAAATACTAGTCAGAGATGCTGGTTCTCTCACAGGAGGGACCAACCTCTCTGAAATCACTGAGGATAACCCCAGTGAAGAGGACATCCAGTTAGCCAGGATGACCAAAAGATTGGCTTTGTAAAGACAGATCCTAGCCATAGAAAGGGAAAGACAAGAGATGGGCCTAGGACCCATCAATGGTGGCAGCAACATAAATAGGGTCAGAGATTCTCCTGACATGTTGAAAATCCCTAAAGGGATTGTAACTAAATATGAAGATGGTGATGACATCACCAAATGGTTCACAGCTTTTGAGAGGGCTTGTGTAACCAGAAAAGTGAACAAATCTCACTGGGGTGCTCTCCTTTGGGAAATGTTCACAGGAAAGTGTAGGGATAGACTCCTCACACTCTCTGGAAAAGATGCAGAATCTTATGACCTCATGAAGGGTACCCTGATTGAGGGCTTTGGATTCTCCACTGAGGAGTATAGGATTAGATTCAGGGGGGCTCAAAAATCCTCGAGCCAGACCTGGGTTGACTTTGTAGACTACTCAGTAAAAACACTAGATGGTTGGATTCAAGGCAGTGGTGTAAGTAATTATGATGGGCTATACAATTTATTTGTGAAAGAACACCTGTTAAGTAATTGTTTCAATGATAAACTGCATCAGCATGTGGTAGACCTAGGACCAATTTCTCCCCAAGAATTGGGAAAGAAGGCGGACCATTGGGTCAAGACTAGGGTGACCAAAACTTCCACAGGGGGTGACCAAAAGAAAGGGGTCACAAAACCTCCCCAGGGGAAGGGTGGCGAGACAGCCAAAAACAAAAATAGTAAAGAGTCTTCTACAGGCCCCCAAAAACCTGCACAGGAGGGTGGGCCCAGAGCCTCTTCACAAAACAATTCTGGGTACAAGGGTAAAAACTTTGATCCCAAAAAGGCCTGGTGTCGTAGCTGTAGTCAGTCTGGACACCAAACTGGAGACAAGGCCTGTCCCAAGAAAGATACCACTTCTAACTCCAATCCAGCTAAAACTGGAATGGCTAGTCTCCAAGTGGGACCAACAGTGTGCCCAGAGCAAATCAGGTGTCACACTGAAGGTACATTAGTCTCTGAGGGTGGGGTGGATTTAGCCACACTGGCTGCCTGGCCCCCTAACATGCAAAAATACAGGCAGCAGCTCTTAATCAATGGGACAAGTGTAGAGGGCCTGAGGGATACAGGTGCCAGTGTCACTATGGTGACAGAGAAACTGGTTTCCCCTGGCCAATACCTGGCTGGACAAACTTATCCAGTCACCAACGCTGACAATCAGACTAAAGTACATCCCATGGCTATGGTAACTTTAGAGTGGGGAGGGGTCAATGGCCTGAAACAGGTGGTGGTCTCCTCAAACATCCCAGTAGACTGTTTGCTTGGAAATGACCTGGAGTCCTCAGCATGGGCTGAGGTAGAACTGAAAACCCATGCAGCCATGCTGGGTATCCCTGAACTGGTGTGTGTCAAGACAAGGGCACAGTGCAAGGCACAGGGTGAAAAAGTAGAGCTGGAGTCTGGAAGAAAGGCCCAGCCTACCAAGAGAAAAGGAAAGTCAGCTGGGAAACCAGCTGCAACACAGCAAGAAAAAGAGAACCTCTCTTCTCAGGAAGAAGTTCTGCCCTCTGAGGGAACTGAGCCTATGGAGCTGGAACCTTATCAGGTTGAGCTCTTAGGCCCAGGGGGACCCTCAAGGGAAGAGTTGTGTAAGGGACAAGAAACCTGTCCCTCTCTTGAAAGCCTTAGGCAGCAAGCTGCTGAAGAGTCCAAAGGCAAGAAAAATGGAACACATAGGGTCTATTGGGAAGATGGACTCCTGTACACTGAGGCAAGAGATCCCAAACCTGGTGCCACTAGGAGAGTGGTAGTGCCTCAGGGTTTCAGAGAGTTTATTCTGACCTTAGCCCATGATATTCCCCTTGCTGGGCATTTGGGACAAACCAAGACGTGGGAGAGGTTAGTCAACCACTTCTACTGGCCCAATATGTCCCAGAAGGTTAAGGAGTTTTGCCTCTCCTGTCCCACCTGTCAAGCCAGTTTAAGACGGGTGGACATCCAAAGGCCCCCCTCATTCCACTTCCAGTGGTGGGGGTCCCCTTTGAAAGAGTGGGTGTGGACATAGTTGGTCCACTGGAACCTCCCACAGCCTCAGGAAATATGTACATCCTAGTAGTAGTGGATCATGCTACTAGGTATCCTGAAGCTATTCCCCTTAGGTCGACTACTGCCCCTGCAGTAGCCAAGGCCCTCATTGGTATCTTTACCAGAGTGGGTTTCCCTAAGGAGGTGGTGTCTGACAGAGGTACCAACTTCATGTCAGCATACCTAAAACACATGTGGAATGAGTGTGGAGTGACTTATAAGTTCACGACACCATATCATCCACAAACTAATGGCCTTGTTGAGAGATTCAACAAGACATTAAAGGGCATGATCATGGGGCTCCCAGAAAAACTCAAAAGGAGATGGGATGTCCTCCTGCCATGTCTGCTTTTCGCTCACAGAGAGGTGCCTCAGAAGGGAGTAGGGTTCTCACCCTTTGAACTTCTGTTTGGCCACCCTGTAAGGGGACCACTTGCTCTTGTTAAAGAAGGCTGGGAGAGACCTCTTCATGAGCCTAAACAAGACATAGTGGACTATGTACTTGGCCTTCGCTCAAGGATGGCAGAGTACATGGAAAAGGCAAGTAAAAACCTTGAGACCAGCCAACAACTCCAGAAGTTGTGGTATGACCAAAAGGCTGCACTGGTTGAATTTCAACCAGGGCAGAAAGTCTGGGTTCTGGAGCCTGTGGCTCCCAGGGCACTTCAGGACAAATGGAGTGGCCCTTACCCAGTATTAGAGAGGAAGAGTCTGGTCACCTACCTGGTGGACCTGGGCACAAGCAGGAGCCCCAAGAAGGTGATCCATGTGAACCGCCTTAAGCTCTTCCATGACAGGGCTGATGTAAATCTGTTGATGGTAACAGATGAGGACCAGGAAGCTGAGAGTGAACCTCTCCCTGATCTCCTCTCATCAGACCCTAAAGATGGCTCAGTGGATGGAGTGATCTACTCAGACACCCTCTCCAGCCAACAGCAGTCTGACTGTAGGAAGGTCCTGCAGCAGTTTGCTGAACTCTTTTCCCTAACCAATGGTCAGACACACCTGTGTACCCATGATGTGGACACAGGGGACAGCATGCCTGTCAAAAACAAAATATTCAGACAGTCTGACCAAGTTAAGGAAAGCATCAAGGTGGAAGTCCACAAGATGCTGGAATTGGGAGTAATTGAGTACTCTGACAGCCCCTGGGCTAGCCCAGTGGTCTTAGTCCCCAAACCTCACACCAAAGAAGGAAAGAGAGAAATTAGGTTTTGTGTGGACTACAGAGGTCTTAATTATGTCACCAAGACAGATGCCCATCCCATTCCTAGAGCTGATGAGCTGATAGACAACTTAGGGGCTGCCAAATTCTTAAGTACCTTTGACTTAACAGCAGGGTACTGGCAAATCAAAATGGCCCCTGGAGCAAAAGAAAAGACAGCATTCTCCACACCTGATGGGCATTATCAGTTCACTGTTATGCCCTTTGGTTTAAAGAATGCCCCTGCCACCTTCCAAAGGTTGGTGAATCAAGTCCTTGCTGGATTGGAATCCTTTAGTGCAGCTTATCTTGATGATATTGCTGTCTTCAGCTCCACCTGGCAGGATCACCTGGTCCACCTGAAGAAGGTTTTGAAGGCTCTGCAATCTGCAGGCCTCTCTATCAAGGCATCCAAATGCCAGATAGGGCAGGGAACTGTGGTTTACTTGGGACACCTTGTAGGTGGAGGCCAAGTTCAGCCACTCCAGCCTAAGATCCAGACTATTCTGGACTGGGCAGCTCCAAAAACCCAGACTCAAGTCAGGGCATTCCTTGGCTTGACTGGGTACTATAGGAGGTTTGTGAAGGGATATGGATCCATAGTGACAGCCCTCACAGAACTCACCTCCAAGAAAAAGCCCAAGAAAGTAAACTGGACTGTAGAATGCCAACAGGCCTTTGACACCCTGAAACAAGCTATGTGCACAGCACCAGTTCTAAAAGCTCCAGATTACTCTAAGCAATTCATTGTGCAAACAGATGCCTCTGAACATGGGATAGGGGCAGTTTTGTCCCAAACAAATGATGATGGACTTTACCAGCCTGTTGCTTTCTTTAGCAGGAGGTTACTCCCCAGGGAGCAGCGTTGGAGTGCCATTGAGAGGGAGGCCTTTGCTGTGGTTTGGTCCCTGAAGAAGTTGAGACCATACCTCTTTGGTACTCACTTCCTAGTTCAAACTGACCACAGACCTCTCAGATGGCTGATGCAAATGAAAGGTGAAAATCCAAAACTGTTGAGGTGGTCCATCTCCCTACAGGGAATGGACTTTATAGTGGAACACAGACCTGGGACTGCCCATGCCAATGCAGATGGCCTTTCCAGGTTCTTCCACTTAGAAAATGAAGACTCTCTTGGGAAAGGTTAGTCTCATCCTCTTTCGTTTGGGGGGGGGGTTGTGTAAGGAAATGCCTCCTTAGCATGGATGGTTACCCCCTGACTTTTTGCCTTTGCTGATGCTATGTTTTGAATTGAAAGTGTGCTGAGGCCTGCTAACCAGGCCCCAGCACCAGTGTTCTTTCCCTAACCTGTACTTTTGATTCCACAATTGGCACACCCTGGCATCCAGATAAGTCCCTTGTAAGTAGTACCCCTGGTACCAAGGGCCCTGATGCCAGGGAAGGTCTCTAAGGGCTGCAGCATGTCTTATGCCACCCTGGGGACCCCTCACTCAGCACAGACACACTGCTTGCCAGCTTGTGTGTGCTGGTGAGAACAAAACGAGTAAGTCGACATGGCACTCCCCTCAGAGTGCCATGCCAGCCTCTCACTGCCTATGCAGGTATAGATAAGTCACCCCTCTAGTAGGCCTTACAGCCCTAAGGCAGGGTGCACTATACCATAGGTGAGGGCACCAGTGCATGAGCACTGTGCCCCTACAGTGTCTAAGCAATACCTTAGACATTGTAAGTGCAGGGTAGCCATAAGAGTATATGGTCTGGGAGTCTGTTTTACACAAACTCCACAGCACCATAATGGCTACACTGAAAACTGGGAAGTTTGGTATCAAACTTCTCAGCACAATAAATGCACACTGATGCCAGTGTACATTTTATTGTGAAACACACCCCAGAGGGCACCTTAGAGGTGCCCCCTGAAACCTTAACCGACTATCTGTGTAGGCTGACTGGTTCCAGCAGCGTGCCACAACCGAGACATGTTGCTGGCCCCATGGGGAGAGTGCCTTTGTTACTCTGAGGCCAGTAACAAAGCCTGTACTGGGTGGAGATGCTAACACCTCCGCCAGGCAGGAGCTGTCACACCTGGCGGTGAGCCTCAAAGGCTCACCCCTTTGTGCCAGCACAGCAGGACACTCCAGCTAGTGGAGTTGCCCGCCCCCTACAGCCACGGCCCCCACTTTTGGCAGCAAGGCCGGAGGAAACAAAGAAACAACAAGGAGGAGTCACTGACCAGTCAGGACAGCCCCTAAGGTGTCCTGAGCTGAAGTGACTCTAACTTTTAGAAATCCTCCATCTTGCAGATGGAGGATTCCCCCAATAGGATTAGGGATGTGACCCCCTCCCCTTGGGAGGAGGCACAAAGAGGGTGTACTCACCCTCAGGGCTAGTAGCCATTGGCTACTAACCCCCCAGACCTAAACACGCCCTTAAATTTAGTATTTAAGGGCTTCCCTGAACCTAAGAATTTAGATTCCTGAAACTACAAGAAGAAGAAGACTGCTGAGCTGAAAAACCCCTGCAGAGGAAGAACAGAAGACACCAACTGCCTTGGCCCCAGACTTACCGGCCTGTTCCTGCCTTCCAAAGAAACCTGCTCCAGCGACGCTTTCCAAGGGACCAGCGACCTCTGAATCCTCTGAGGACTGCCCTGCTTCAAGAAAGACAAGAAACTCCCGAGGACAGCGGCACTGCTCCAAAAGAACTGCAACTTTGTTTCAAGTAGCAGAATTAAAGACCCCTGCAACTCTCCGCAAGAAGCGTGAGACTTGCAACACTGCACCCGGCGACCCTCGACTGGTGGAGAACCAACACCTCAGGGAGGACCCTCCGGCGACTCCAAGACTGTGAGTAACCAAAGTTGTCCCCCCTGAGCCCCCACAGCGACGCCTGCAGAGGGAATCCCGAGGCTCCCCCTGACCGCGACTGCCTGAACTCCATTTCCCGACGGCTGGAAAAGACCCTGCACCCACAGCCCCCAGCACCTGAAGGAACGGAACTCCTGTGCAGGAGTGACCCCCAGGAGGCCCTCTCCCTTGCCCAGGTGGTGGCTACCCCGAGGAGCCCCCCCCTTGCCCGCCTGCATCGCTGAAGAGACCCCTTGGTCTCCCATATTAAACTATTGGAAACCCGACGCGTGTTCCCACACTGCACCCGGCCGCCCCCGCGCTGCTGAGGGTGTACTTTTTGTGTGGACTTGTGTCCCCCCCGGTGCCCTACAAAACCCCCCTGGTCTGCCCTCCGAAGACGCGGGTACTTACCTGCTGGCAGACTGGAACCGGGGCACCCCCTTCTCTCCATTATAGCCTATGTGTTTTGGGCACCTCTTTGACCTTTGCACCTGACCGGCCCTGAGCTGCTGGTGTGATAACTTTGGGGTTGCTCTGAACCCCCAACAGTGGGCTACCTTGGACCAAAAACTGAAACCTGTAAGTGACTTACTTACCTGTTAAAACTAACATTACTTTACCATCCCCAGGAACTGTGAAAATTGCACTGTGTCCACTTTTAAAACAGCTTATTGTGTTTTATGTAAAAACGTATACATGCTAATGTAATGATTCAAAGTTCCTAAAGTACTGACCTGCAATACCTTTCAAATGAGATATTACATGTAGAATTTGAACCTGTGGTTCTTAAAATAAATTAAGAAAATATATTTTTCTATAACAAAACCTATTGGCTGGATTTGTCTCTGAGTGTGTGTTCCTCATTTATTGCCTGTGTGTATGTACAACAAATGCTTAACACTACTCCTTTGATAAGCCTACTGCTCGACCACACTACCACAAAATAGAGCATTAGTATTATCTCTTTTTGCCACTATCTTACCTCTAAGGGGAACCCTTGGACTCTGTGCATGCTATTCCTTACTTTGAAATAGCACATACAGAGCCAACTTCCTACAGTGCTCATGCATACACAATATACATCCTGAAAGCTAAAAGGTACACCTACAACCCAATGCAAGTGTGAATGGGTACTCTCTAGGCAACTTATGTGTAATTCCCCTTGTATGGACCCCAAATTGGGATGAGTCTGCAAGTAATGTGTACCAGTTCACCTTCTTAGAAATGTAGTACAGTGTAGGAAGTTGTGTAGCTAGACTACAGATTAACAACCATAAATCTGCAGGATACATGTGTTGTGGGCACAAATTGGGCACAATTTCCACATAAATGAACACAATGTCACAACACTGTGACATGCAAACATGGTTTGGGAATGCCAGTTGTCACATCCAGTCACCCATTCAGGATGTGTGAGGGCATATTGTATGGATGGCATCATGTCTACTGTGATGGATAATGTGGGCCAATAAAAGGCATGGGCAAATGTAATGTAGGACAATTCCAACATCTGAGGAGGAGCAGGGACCCACACATGTGCCTGTGTCAGCCATGTGTGGGATGTCACCAACATCCGAGGTTGGATCAACAAAAAAGATTCCCTGGCACAATTTGCTGCACCACACATGTAGTGGCAACACAAAACACTGAGTAGACTAGAGCAGTGAGAATCAGACACCATCCAACCCTGTTGTACAAATATGACAGTCAGGAAGTTTATTGTTATGATCTATTAGCCCACGTACTGCATTTGACTTTGCATGTGAGTGAACAGCCCCCTGGAAACTACACCACACTGGCATGACTAACATATCATGTTGTCATAGTTGTTTTTAAGTGCATGACAATACCAATAAACATGACACACATGGGTTAGATGTTTGCAAATGCAGTAAACCAAAGCAATGACATTTATTCTTTTACATTCAACATTTCAGCTGACCAAGGTTACAGCATTCAGCCATGGGAGATGACCCCTACTACTCATCCACAAACAGATATGGAGAGGTCCTATAACCAGGCATATATCAGGACCTGGACCACTGTTGAGAGGATATCTGGTTTGCTAAAATCCCACTTCCATCATCTGGATGTATCAGGTGGGTGACTGCTTTATTCACCATCATTAGTGTGAAAGATGATCCTGGCGTGTGCAATACTGCTCAACATTTGTTTGAAAACAAATGTCCCCTGGGATGAGGAGCAGGAGGCTCCCCATGAAGAGGATGACCATGTAAATCATCCAGCCATATACAATACTGTCGCCAGGACGTGCTCTCATTTTCCAGCATTTTTTCACATAAATACATGTGGAGTGTGGAATAAGGTATGACTGCCAAACATGTAAATATGTCATCCCATATAACATGTGTCTTGAAGTATATGTCACAGTGCTATTTCCTAAAAAAAAAAAACTATATCCAGGAAACCATGAGTAGGCCCCAGGAGTCGTCTATCTAGTGTGAACACTGTGGTCATCTACTAAGTACCAGACACAATGCACTGAGCTCAGAAAAGTGTGGTGTGTAATGTTTGCATTGCCTCCTAAACAAACATGTTTGACTGAAAACACACATATCTGCGATTGAACTGTTGTACCAAAAGGAAAATAGATAGACAGGAATCACAATGTGATGCATCAGAGAAACACTGTATGCCAAGGTTTGTAATTATTACTCAGGAGCTACAACAGTAGATCACTGTGAGATAAGTGTCAAATCAATGGGTGAAAGATTAATTACACTATTGACAACTCACAACATCCACATCTTTTGTACCAACATGTATGATAAATAGCAGGGGTACAACAGAGGACAGTACATCTGTATGTGTAGCACAGTGTACAACAAATCAGTGGTAATCTTGCTTGTTTTCTAATCAGTGCGATTGCATGTCTCATGCTGTTGGCTATGGGTCTGAATACATCATGACACAGCATGCCCTGTACATAGATGTGGGGCCATTAGCTGCCAAGAGCATTCCCTCAAACCACCCCTACTCACCGTCAAGATGCCAAAGGAGATTGTTTGTATCTGTGTCTGACTATCCCTCACAAGCACACCTACAGGGGAGCCAAGCAGAGTCCAAATAATGGCCTTAACAGGGCTTCTACATTGTGGAGGGGGCTACCAGAGTACACCAGTATTACTCCTAGAGTCATGATAGGTTGTTTGACCATTTACCCTACTCCCCACCTATAGCAATTGAAACAATACAACTGTGCTGCATATTGCCAGACACATGTGCAAGACATAATCTCCCATGGCCCAATGACAATGAGGAGAAGGAACAGCTGGGCAATAAGTATGTTGAAGTTGGGGAGCAAGCCCACAATGTAGCATCAATAGCAGCAACACTGCAGAGTCCTCAATTTTTAGTCTAGTGTGTGGTAGATACGTGAGTGACTCACACAATGTCAAGAGAGCACAATGAATAGAAAGACTGTAACCATGTCAGAAAGCATACAGCTTCACAAACAGTGTGTAGCTAAATTATCTGACCAGTCACAGTGTGATAAACTCATCCAGTTTGCACATACTACAACATTTTAATTATTGAAAATGGTGAGGACTGACCCTGGCTGTACCCTAGATCTGCTATCAAGGCCTAAGGCCGCTACTCTGAATAAAAGGTATATGCTACTTTTGCACAAGCATAATTGCAACCAACAGACTCCTCTAAGTCCCTAGTAGATAATAGGGCAAGGTTGACTCCAACTACCTATGAGTCCCTAGTAGATAATAGAGCGAGGAAGCTTTGACTTTCCGCTGCATGGCAAATGTGGTGCCAGCGGCAGATACAATATGTCAGTGTGTCCCCTGATGGGAGGCCCCTGGATGGGGGGAACATGATCAAATGGCAACATCCACATATCCATATGCAAGTGTGTACTAAGGGCCTTATATATGAGGAAATTGTACATCACGGTGCCGCAAGTAGTTTTGCAGCACTGAGCTGCCTAATTTCCAGAATGCAGGGATGCGCCGTATTTATAAGGATGCGGTGCACCCCTGTGTTCTCCCCTGCACTGGCGCTAAATCAGCTGCCTAGTGCCAACGCAGCTACCCTTGCGCCATGGTGCAAGGGTGCCTGCATTGCAGGGAGATTGTTTTTGTGCAGGAAGGGGCACCTTCATGCACAAAAAAAGTATCTTTAATGGTGATTTGCTCATATGTGTGCTGCATAATGCAGAACACATAGAAAGAGTAATACACGAGGAGAAACAAAAGTATTTCTCATCTTTGCCTCACTCTAAAACCAACCCTGGGTTAGCGTTAGTTATTGGTGCTGCCTCAGGTTTACAGTTTCTCGTAATTCTGGTGCAGTGTCAAAAAGCAATGGGCTGTTGTGTGGATACGCTCACAGCAACACCCGTTGCATGGCCCTTTGCCGCAGAAAACTGCTTTGGGGCAGCCAACCTTGTAAATATGGTGTAGGGCCCAGCACCACAGGAGCGATGCCTAAAATTAGGCTGCAGTGGTGCAAGGGCCTCGTAAATTAGGCCCTAAGCATCACAACACTTGCCTGCACCATACACATTGAACCTCCCCTCCACTGCTTGACAGCCTGCTGTCCAAACCTTAGGACACAGCACAGATAGTTCAACGTCTGTGCTGTCCTAAATATCTGTGTGTGGCCCAAATTCCAGTGCTAGTCCATGGCATTCTTGGGGACAAACTAAGCAATGAGCTCAGGTGTCAACACACAGGGGCTAATTTATAAGCCTCTTGTGCAGCAGTAGTGTAATTTATTATGATGCTACAGTGGCGCAGAACTGTCCCCTTACTCCTCACCGGATTTACAAACTGGCACAATGGTACCATTGCACCAGTTTGTAAACAGTAGTGCCACATCATATCTGCACCAGGTATAACGTATGCAAGAGAGGTGTTCCTCCGCATGGGCCCCGAAATGTCGCAGTGAAATTTCACTGCATCATTCTAGTATCATTTTTAACGTCTGCTGAAGGGCAGGCAATAAAGTGATGCAGTGCTTTGTTCTATGGACTTCCCTGTGCTTTGCTGGACTTGTGTCAAACTTCTTGATGCTAGTCCAGCAAAGCGCTACAACTGCGTCAGAAATTCAGACGCAGCTGGGCTAATGAGCGCTATGGTGTGCTGTATTGTAAATACAGTGCTACCATGGTGTTGTTAGGGGGTGCAGGGCGGCGCAAGAAAACTGGTGCATCAATCACGATGCACCATTTCCTTGGAAATGAGGCCCATTGTTGGCACAAGGGGCAACCCTCTGAAGGCGTGGTGTCCACAAAGCATAGAAAATGTGGCCTATGTGTGGTCTGGTCCATGTAATGCATGTACTTACACCCATGTACACTTACAAAACATACTTTGGACACATGGAAAGAGAGGAGTGTGTGAAACACAACCATTCACAGGTAACACAGCAACCCATATGCCTAGGAAAATGATTCCCAATAGCACCATACACATTTACATTTCTTGCAGGCCGTGCATCGAAAAAATGATGCATTGCCCCAGTGGAGTATTTTCCAGCAATCGTGTATGCCAAAAATTGACGCATGCCATACACGTGTGAGAAATTCTTCTTTTTTTTCGTCACGCATCCTCAAAAATCCAGGCATAGGCGTAGAGCGTAAAAAGAAATTATGCATTGGCCAAAACGTGCCACAGCAGCCCAGGAAGTGATGCAGTGGCTCAGCCATGTGGCAAACCAGGAACTGCAAAGTCACTTTAATTTTCTCTTACAGTCACAGTCTTTTTGTCTGTGTTGGAGAGAGGTTGTGTGTTGTTGGAGCTATGTTGAGGAGTGCTGGTAGAGGTGTCTTTTGTGCAGTCTTCTGTCCCTAAAGTGTCCCTGGCCTTTGTTTTGTCCTACTTGTGTATTGTATCTTTTTGTGGTTGTATTGTTCGTTGTTTGTCTTTGGGGTAGTTTAGTCTGTTGGGGTAGTTGGGGTTAGTTTGGCATTTTTTTTTGTTTGTTCCATGGGTTTGAATTGGGACATGTCAGGGAAGGGATGGGCCCGTCACCTAATAACACACTACCTCTCTAATATGGTGGCCATGTGTGGAAGAGTCATCCAAGGATACAGGACGGAGGCATGCTAGCTGCGGGTGGGGATGGTCCTGTTCCCCATGACCCATGTATTTGAGGTGGCGCACACAGCCCACCAAATGAAACATCGCTGGGCAGACATCATTGCCAGGGAATGGGACCTTCTGGACCACCTTGCAATCGAGGTCAGTGGAACTGTGACTGACTCCTGTTTTGCAATTGCAAGTACATGTCTATTTGGCTTAGGGCCTCCTTTACCAAGTTATGACAAAGGGCAGGGCTTTGAGTAGTGTCTGTGCCAAACAGCATCCATGACAAGGGCAGCAATGCACTATTAATAAGACAACATGCATATTCCTGTCTTGTCTCCTGTGTTTAGCCAATGAAGTCTGATGTGCACCAATGCCGACACACCTGTGTCATGGTGCAAGGGTACATGGTAACCATATACAAGTGTCCATGCCCACTAAGGGTCTGACGTACAACATGTGATGAGAAAACTGATGCAGGAGTAAAGGGAGTCATGGCTGAGTGTGTCCTGTGAGTCATGTATGTGCAGAGTGCCATCACAATTAGCTATGCTTGGAATTGATGCAGTAGGAAGTCATCAATAAAATGTGAACAATGTAGCTGGGACATGTATGTATGTATGTATGGTTCCAGCACATATGTGTACCTGTCAGTCTGGCCTACCAATTTATGTCACTGACACATGCCTAATAGCTCACTTACGTTTTCAATAACGTACGTCTCATATGTCCATTAGCAAATCATGTGTTATGTGCAAAAGTTGTCCATAGTGTTCTTTGTTCAACATTCACAGTGCTATGTTTCATGTTATTTCTTGGACGTGGACCCCAGCAGTAAACCATTGCAGTTGGCAAGCTTTGCAGACCGAGATGCTACCAGTGAGTGTCAATCTGTATGTGTAATGTGTATTGCACGTATTGTGTGTGATGTTGTATTTTGTGTGGAATGCCATGTACCAAATGCATATATGCTACCACAGATATTATATGCTATGCACTGATATAATCTATATGGTTGATGTTGTGTGTAGGATCTGCCTCCCAAGAAAACAATGGACTGCTGGCAACATGTGCTGCAAGGGCCTTGTAAATTTGGACATGGTGTATGTGTGCAAACACAGTGATGACATTAAGTACAGGTGCCAGAAGTACAGGGTCCTACATATGTACGCAGGGTGGCAAAATGTTGTTCTCTAAATAAGTTAAGACTCTGTGTATCACACATAGTACACAGTAACTCAGGTCATGGTGGGATTAGTGACCATGTGATTAGGTCCCAAAGATTAGCAGGGCAGTGATCAACATACTACACTTGAAAATGCGGTAGATTTGCCCACCCACGTAGTGCAATGCCCCATACCCTGTGTTGTACGTCGCAACATTGCCAACCCAGGTCATCCTCACAGATCTTGACATGTGTGTTTGGCCTGAGGAATTTCCTTACAATATTGTCATACAACATGCCATCACTCAAAACATCATCAGATAGTGGTGGTCCAGATTGTGTCCATGATGTGATGCAAACAGCTCCACACAATGTATAGCATTGGCCAGGATCCCTGTGCAGATGAGGTGTAGGGCATGCATGCACCCACATATGAGATAGTGGTGCTGAGTGCTTTTGTGCAACACTCTAACCAGATTTATGGACACATATACAGGCGATGGGCAGATTAGTGGGACACATCAAGTAACTCTGGGACTTTGCATGAGGTCATGGTAGAGCTCACCAGGTAGCGACCTGAGTGGATATGGGTGTAGGATCATGCTTCTCTGTGTGACATGGGTGAGTGCTCCACCTTCCATTTTCACATATGATTTCTGGCACATCCATTTTCCATGTAACAGTGTGTCTAGACACCTGTCCTTGCCATTTCAGGCACAAACTGTTGGGAGACTACATTTAACTAGCAGTCCTTGTTCAGATAAGTTTGGTACATGCCAACGGATTCAAGGGCAACTGCACATGTAGGAGGGACATTGATGAACAATCCAACAAGATGAGTGTGACCTACCATGGTCACATTACTGATGAGTATGATGAGCATAGTCAATGGTGACATGGTCCTTTGCAGATGTTCCAAGATGGTTCAATGGCATCATTCAACATTAGCTAGCCTTGATACCTTGGACATGAGTAATATGTAGATGATGGTTGGTGTGCAGATGTGTATGAACCTTGCCCTTCAAGATGTCATTGTGATTTGCGCTGGCCAACGTGTGATGACTGCAGATGGTGTTCTATGGCATGCCTGTTTTTCTTTTACATAAAATACATTTGGCTGGCATGGCCTATTTCTGTTTCAGCTGCCAACATGACCCCATATCAGAAGCAGGAATCTGACAAGCGGGCAGAATGCTACCGCTAAATCTGTCTGGTGCAGAAGGGCTTCTGGAGGATAGGGTGGCTGTATGAGTGGGAATGATCATCAGGCTCCTGGTAGGCCCTTCCTCAAGGAGGACCACCCAAGGCACCATCCGCCTCCAGCACCCACACAGCAGGCAGGTCTAAGGCTGCAGGCGGGGCAGGGTCTACAGGGGCTGGACCATCACCGTCAGCTGAACATACCAGTGCCCCAACTACTCCAACAGTTGTTCCGCCCTTTATTGTGCCCCCATATGTACAGGGATTTTGTGTGGAGCTTGCAGCCCAAAGGCATAGGATTGCCAAACTTGAACGTTACCATGTATGTATGTATGTATGTATTTGGTATTTATAAAGCACTTTCCAGCCGAAGAATCACAGCGCTCAAAAGAACAGAGTAAGTGACTGACCCCAAGCCGAAAAGATGGAAGACTGGATTAACGCGTGAAGAGCCAAGTTTTGACTAACTTCATAAAGGCCAATAAATTTTGTTCCTCTCCTTATAGACAGAGGGAGTGAGTTACAGCATTTGGCAACAGCTACCGTAAAAGCCTGGTCCCCCCATCTAACCTTATAGGTGCGAGGGGCCTGAATCCGGAAGGCTCCCATAGATCTAAGTTGCTGGCTGGGTCTATACTAATGTAATCTCGAGGATAGATATTTAGATCCCCTTCTGTGCACAGCCTTATAGGTCAGACATAAAGTTTTTAACCTAATGCGCTTTGCTACTGGTAGCCATTGCAATTGTTTCAATCTGCCACTGGCAAAAGCCGAGCAAGGGAGGTTTAGTATAAAACGGGCATCTGTGTTCTGAATAAGCTAAAGCTTATTAAGTGATGCGTTATCCAAGTTGAGCATCAAGGCATTACAATAATCCAATTTAGATATTACCAATGCCAAAATAACTATGACTCTCAACTCCCTTGATAAATAAGGAAAGATCTTTTTCAACATTCTCAAAGTCCAGAAGCAGGTTTTAACAACATGATTAACATGCAACTTAAAAGAGAGACAATTGTCGAAAATGACACCCAAATTTCTAGTGGCCACAATAGGCACAAGAGGGACTCCACACTCTGATGGCCACCAGCGTGAATTCCATAATTCTTTGCCTGAACCGAACCACAGAATTTCGGTTTTGTGGCCATTTAGTTTAAGCCAGTTTAGGCCCATCCACCTATTGACTTCTCGCATGCAGTTGTTAAAGCGGTCTGCCTCTTCCTCCCAGTTCTTGGAGACCGGGATGATCAATTGAGTGTCATCAGCATAGGAGGTAAGCGTAAAACCAAATGTACGAATTAGTCCGGCTAAAGGTGCGACATACAAATTGAATAATGTGGGGCTGAGGGAGGAGCCCTGGGGAACACCACATGGTAAGGAATACGCTGGCGACTTAAAGTTTCCACAGCTCACCGTGATCGATCGATCTTTCAAGAAGGATATAAGAATCTTCAGAGCAATGTCCCTAAACCCTGCTTGATGGAGGCGGGATATCATAATCGGAGGCGAGATAGTATCAAATGCTTCAGATAAGTCCAATAGGACTAATATGCCTCCTTGTCCCTCATCCACCAGCCTGCAAATCGTATCATAGGTGGTGATAAGCGTTGATTCAGTTCTATGTGCCTGCCTGAAACCATGTTGGGAGGAGTCCAATCCTCCTGAGGTAATTAGGAAATTGGCTAATTCTTTATGAATGTGTTTTTCAAAGATCTTTGCCTGAAAGGGAAGTAAAGAAATGGGCCGCAGATTTCTCAGATCATGTCTTGCTCCATCAGGTTTCTTTTTCAGAGGGACCATGGTTGCACCCCTCCAAGATGGACAGTAGGCTCCCGTGGTTAAAACTTCACGAAAAACTGGGACTAGAGCAATTGAGACAGGATCAGGGACCTGTTGAAGAATATGAGGAGGACAAGGATCTCTGGGGAACCTGATTTGATTCCTAACATTAACTTTTTAATTCTCTTAGAAGGTAGTGGCTGAAATTAGTTAACAGAGGATAGTCAATATCTGAGGTGCTGTTGACAGTATCAAGTACACCATCCAAGTCTTCAGCGTGATTAAAGCTCGAGTATATTTGTAGAATTTTATTTTCAAAAAAGGTGGCCACCTTATTACAAAACTCTTGTGAGTTCTCCATCTCCGGAGGAGGACTAGGTGTTGTCAAGGTACTTACAACTTTGAAAAGTTTTCTGGGGGCATTAGATGCCTCCTTAATCTTTTCAGTAAAATATTAAGATTTAGCTTTAGTAGTCGCCTCTAAGAACATCTCTTAGTTTTTCTTTCTCAACCAAATTGGGATCTAACTTCCACCACCGTTCTTGTTGATGATTTTTTCTTTGAAGTAGCTTGAGGTCCTTAGTGAACCAAGGATGTCTGCCTTTTTTGTTTCATGCTAAACAAAGGGTTTAAGTGGGGCCAGTTGATTAATAGCAATAGATATTCCCTGATTGAAGCTGTCTGTGACTGACAGAGACAGATCATTAGCGGCTGCCCAGACTACCTCAAAGCTGGTCCTAACTCTTGCTTCTTAATACGATTCCAGTGTCTGACCAGTTTCCCCTTGAAACTAGATTGCTTGGACAGGTACACCTCAGTAAATCTAAAGGTTAATAGATGATGATCTGTCCAGCTAAATTGGGAATTAGTCATCAGTAGCTGATCCTTAGCTCAAGTAAATATCCCATCTAACAGATTGCCTGCTACATGAGTGGCAGAAGTAACGTTTAATTCCCAGTCCGAAGCTGCCATAAAATGTAAAAATTCCACAATATGTGGGTTTTGGGTGTCGTCGAAGTGGACATTAAAATCCCCTAAAATAATGGCTTTAGTTAACAAAGTTAGAGGTTCTAGTAAGTTTGGCCAATGCTGCAAAAAGTTGGAGTAAGGGCCAGGTGGCCGATAAACTAGAAGTCCTTCCAATAATATGGAATTATTTTGGCATATTTTAAAATACATTGCTTTACATATCTCAGAAGAAGGAATAGTCCCATTCCATTGGCATGTAAGGCGTAACTTACAAATAACTACTAATCCTCTTCCTCTATCAGTAGTTCTCTTCAGTCTATAATATGCATATCCCAAAGGTGTAGCCTCTATGAATTCTGGATTAGAGTAATTTTTTGCCCAGGTTTCTGTAATAAAAAGGCAATCAAGTTTGTGCTTCCCAATTAAATATTCAATTCCCATTTTATGCTTACCTAAAGAACGAGCATTTATTAACGCGCAAGTTAGCATATCCCTGGTTAGGATCGATCCCTTTATTTGCCTTTTACATACCATAGATGAAAACATGCCAGGAGCCCTTACATCACCTGAAATCTGGGGTGTCCATTTGCACTGCTTACAACTCCATTCTTTCAAATTATCTAGGGCCATCTTAAGCGAGCACAGATTGCCAGCTAATGAATGGAGGATTTGGGATGAATAAAAAAGGTGGTCAGAAGCTACCAGGTGAGGGGCATAATCACCGGTCCCCGGTCAGGCGCAGACGGGTGCAGATGGGCTTGCCGCTGGCACACCTTTGGCACGCCAGTGGCGCACCCACTGCGTGTGTCCGCTGCATGGCTGCATCTGACCTAAAATATATCAGCGCCGGGTCAAGAGAGCAAAGGCTCATGTGACCACCGGCAGCTGAATAGGAAACCACCAGAGAGTGGTTAATGGAGGACGGGCTCTGACAGGCCCTCAGCCTTCAAAAAACAATACTTGTGCTTATCTTTTTTTTTTAATGCTTTTTAAAAACTGCTTTAAAACGTTCAAACATACAAATATAAATGATGCCCCCGAAGGTAATCAATTCCCCATGTGGAAATGTTGACAATGTTGAGGGTGATAAAGGCTGCAGTGATGAGACACTGAAAGAGACAATGGTCAGGGGGACACTACTTCCCTTCCCCTGTATATAGTATTTGACATAGTTGGGGTATTTAGATGGTTAGGGTTAGATTAGTTAGTGTAGTATAGGCTATTGTTACTACATAGTGGTCCATCTTGGGGGTTGGGGTTTTGGGTTTCTCTTTTTGTTTGGTGTTTCTAGGGGGGTGGGTGCTGTTTAGGATACGTGTGTTAAAAAAAAAATATATATATATATATATATATATATGTATATATCTTTGTTTAGGCTAAAGGTTGAGTTAGTTCATGTTTAGCTGTAGTTCCTGTTGTCCTTGTCTACAGATTTGTTTTGAGGGGTTTGGGGGTTAATGTTTGTCATGTTGCGTTAGATGTATAGGATAAGCTAAGATAAGCTAAGTTAGTTGTAGATATAAGTTAGGATAAGCTAGTGTAGCTTAGGTTAGTTAGTTTAGGGAATTTTAGGCTTATAGTTATAGTTTCATTAAATCGTTTGCAGCCGCATTTATAGTGATTTTACCAGCTGTTCCTATCATTTATGCTACCTGTTGCATGACATGCTTAGGAGCCTCAGGAACTGCTTGCTAGCCAACATAGATATCAGTCACTTCACTTATGTTTCAGTCAGTGTGTGTGGCTTTGTGTTTATCACAAATCCACACATATCCCTTTGGTAAGCAGTCAGTGTGTTAGCATGACATGTCATAACATGCTCATGTTATAAATGCTTCTTACACACATACAACACGAAGGTTGTGCAAAGTGAATTCATTTACAAATGTGATTGTTAGTGCAGTAATTCTGTACATTTAATGAAAACCCCAACATATGTACTTATCCATTGAATGTCCAAACAGAGTCCACGGGTGAACATGCCCTGGGACATGTGTAGGAGAGGAGTGCTTCAGTGAGGAGGAGCACATTGCCATTAGAGAAGATTGAGCAGAATGACAGTCCACATATGTGAGAGATCAACAGTGGGAGAGTCCAATTGAAGACAGTGCCAGATGTTACGTCACTGGCACGATCTTAAGCACAGAGAAAAGGAGAAAGGGGCCATTTGCCCGAGAGAAAGCTACCAGCCAGTTTTCCTTGTGAAAGATGTTCCTTCCACATCTTCATTCTCTGACGTATATGGTGCCTCCCATGACAGGGCTGTTGGAGTTGCTGCAGTAGAGGGAGGCACACACACTTCAGGGGCTGAAGATGAGGATGCTGTGTCCCCGGCAGCTCTCATCTGTGGGAATACATGAGGCAACACAGCAGCAAGGATAGCCTGCAAGACTGCAGCAACATCACGGTGGTAGACACCCAAGTTGGAGATGAGGGAGTCCAGCTTCCTCTCTATGGACCTGAAGACCTGTTGCATTGCCACCAGCCTGTTGTCAATCAAGCTAGTGCCACTTTAGCTGGGCATTTGCCCGTGCCTCTGCCTCATGACACCAGCGTCATCAGCCAGGGACTGCTTGAGCCCATGAAGTGGATAGTGGGTGTCTAGTATGAATGCCAAGTTATCCTTATTTGGATTGAGGCACCTCTGGACTGACTCTAGGGCACCCGCCACACATAAGCATGCCAACATCCTATAATGTAGCCTGCATACAGTACATTTTGGTGCAGGGAAATGGATGCCTCCCTCTTTTGACATTGCAGGACTTCTTTCTAAACCCCTTGCACCTCTGCTACCTCCCTTTTTAATGAAGACGTGAGGCACGAACAGCGCAAGCGACTTGTAGGTGAGCCCCTACATTTGTTTGCTGTTTAACCATAAGCATGCCAGCTTTCTACACTTTAGCCTGCATACAGTACATTTTGGCACAAGGACCTAGCTGCATCCCCTTTCGACATAACATATTTCCCACATTGCTCAACAGTGTGACTTACCCTGTGGTTATTGTGCTTCTTCACATGCTGCACTGCTGTGTCCTTGGACTCCTGTGAATGACTCCTCAGGGATGACAGCTGCCCCATCTCCTCAAGGTCATCAAGCTACTCATGGGGTGCTAGACTGCAGTCTGCTGTGCTGCCTTGCGATTGCGGGCCAGTTTCTCCTTTTTTCAGTGCTTGCTATCGGGCCAATGCTTCTTACAGTTCACAACTGTCCTCTTGACCTCTGCCACACTGTTTACTGCCATATTGCCTCCTTCTTCCTTAATGGCAATTTGGAGGTGACAAATAGCTGTTATGGATGGTGTATCACCACCCTGATCAAAATGCTGTTCTACTATACACTGAACCTGCACTTTCTCTTCCTCTTCCCCTTCTCCTGGGTCTCTGCCTGGACATCTTGGCTGGTAAGTGGGTTGTTGCGGCTGTCCTGGGGCTATTTGGTCTGGGGTTCTTCATTTCTGGGTCTCCTGTGGTGTTTTATGTGTCTCCTGTGTTTTTTATTTGGAACAGCGTCTCGCAGCATTTCTTTTACGCCTTTGGCACTAAGGTGAAACTAGGCCGATTAGCATCAAAGTATGTGCCACTAATCAGGCTAATGTCAGTTTTGCAGCACTAGCGTCATTTTCCTTTACGAAGTGGTGCAAAGGTGAGTGCCATTCTTTTTACACTAACTAAATCCTAACACCATGGTACACTGTTTTGTAAATACTGCGCACACATGGCATTGGGATCTGATGTTAGCTGGCATTAAGCATTTTGATGCACAACTATGCTAGCACAGTTTAGCGTCATTCCTTGTAAATGAGCCCCTGTGTCTTTGTACAAAACAAAATTTCCACTTAAAGGTGAATAAAAACTTTTAGGGGATGGCCCATAACAATGTCTTTATACTGTACGATGCTGATGCTAAGAGCAGAGACAGCCTTTAAACTACCAGGCATGATCAAGTGTAGCAGAAAAAATAAGCCACATGCTTTTTTGCATTTCCATTCAGCTATGTCAAAACTGAGAGAGCACATTCATCTCTGTCAGAACAAAACAAAGAAAAACAATTGTTATAGCTAGGCATTCCTAAATATGGGCTTCCTGCATAGGCTTTCTCTCAGCTCAGTGAAGGCACACATGCAGTTGTCATCCATTGATACTAAATCAGACACATCCTTGTGCGTCAGCCTCTGTAAATGATTGGGCAAAAGGGAAAAGTGTGGAATCCAATGATGACACTAGCCAACCATTCCCAGAAACATTTGAACCTCTTTCTGTGTAACAGGGGGATTCATTTGCATAACTGCTAAGATTCTTTCTTGGCACACCTTCCCCATACCTTTCTCAGTGTGGTGACCTAAATACAGGACTTCTGTCTTGCAATACTGTAATTTTGCAGGGAGGAGTTGGCTTTCCTTGTGCAATGATATGGAAAAGAATGCTTGGCAAAAGTCAATCACAGTAAACCATTCTGCTTCATAGGGAATCTGAAATAAAATCACTGCTGTATTCGGTACCACCAGACAACATGGAACGACAATCTTGTTCACTTTTCACAGGTATTGGACTACGCAGTACTTTCCATTGGGCTTCCACAGTCCTAGAATGGGAGAGTTACATGGGCTAACTTCTGTTATCCCATTAAAACAAACTAGGATTCACTACACCCTCCCCATTTCCGTAACAGGTATGACGAAGGTACAGGAACCCAAAAAAAAACACTGAACTAAAAAGCTAAAAGCATAAAAGCTGGCTAAAAAACTCTTTAAAATGTGTTAAAAAAGGAATAAAAACAGTTCAGTTAAAATACATACAGAGATGTTAATATCAACCATGACAAGCACAGCGTGCCAAAGCAAAGTTAATTTAAATGCATAATTTTAATCGGAAAATGGCAGGCCAATTCATCAAACTATTTGCTGTAAGCGTGTTCTTGAAGAGTGTCATCGAAGTCACCAACCAAGGACCCAAAAAATGAGTCCACATCATCTGATGTTAAGTCGAGTGCTGGGCGGACAAACCGATCCACAGAGCAGTAGTGAGAAGTAGTCTCTAGTGTAAAGTAATCCGCAGCAGTACCGTTGTCCATGGTAGATCCTAAAACGGAAGGCTCATAGGTGGCCTCGCAGAGCAACCTCTGTCTCAAGGGGCATGACCACGTATGAACCCTCATCGGGGACATCAGCAGTTCGTGGTCCACAGGAGATGTCGGTGCAACAGCAAGACAGACTATAGGCAGATGTTCAAAGAGGCACCACACGCAGTGGAAAACTGGTTGTACGCACCAAAGAAGGGGACGAAATGACAACGACCAATCATGCTCCAATTCCACCACCAAAGGTGCACCGAAGATTTGAACCATGCATTTACGGCACAGCAGAGTTGGTGGGAGTGGCTCCATTGCTCTGCGTAGCTGGAAAGAAACAACCACTGAAAATCAGAAGAAATAGCAGTAAAAGTCCATCAATCAAAGCCAAAATAATTGGAAAGTCACTAAACACACTTGAAAAGAGCGAATGGATGGCTGACGGGATGACTCCAAAGACAGTCTGGAAGATGGACACGAAACCAGACCTGATGGCCTTAAAGAAGTGGACAATCCCATTAGTGCTTGAAGCATTGAATATTCTGGATACCAGTTCTCCAAAGTGCTTGGGGAAGTTGGTATTTATTAGGGATTGTATCTCGGCTGATGATCTCGCAATCTGGAGAGCATACGTCTCTCCGGCGGATGTCAAGGCGACCTGTTTTTGAAACAATAGCGCCTTTAGCCTGCTCAGCTTGTCATAATTCACATTAATAGTATCTATGTGGGGCCACATGTCAGATACTTTTATCTCTCAGTGGGGGGGGATAAAACATGTCCACAACACATAATGACCTTCGAGACCGAGATTGCGTGGGCAATTCCTGGTCGCATGCCGCAACAACCTTGATCGCTCAGAACCACATAAGTTCCATTGGAAAGTACATGAAATACCAGTCGAATCAAAGGGATGGGAGTACCCTTCTTAAAACAGGCCAAGTTCGCGACCCCCGCATTATAAAGGCCGTGAAGGGACACCTGCTTACATATCATTGAATGACTAACAGTAGTCTCACATTCGCTTCCACTAAGAAAGACCTCTGTTTCGCTGTTCAAACATTTATAATCAAAGGGCAGCACCCACTCTTCCTTAATATAGCTATTGCCTAGTTGCTCGTACCTTCCAACTGCAAGATGTTTCAGGCAGCTTGAGAAATGAAAAGTTGAAATGGGTAAATGAATTATGCCATGTAAGAGCCAAATAGTTCTGCTACTGTGAAGGGCAACTTGTCTAACTTCTCTACGTGAAGCATGGTGAAACTAGCTTCTCTTTTAGCCATTGTCTGTTGTTCCCCGGAAAAGTTAAAAGCAATGAATAATTCACTCCCATTTATATATATTTCCATGGAATGCGGCCATTTTTCAGTGTCTGTAATGTCCAACCCAGCTGCATGATGGAACGTAGCTGTGTCTGTCCATGATATAACCGGGACAAGTCTGTCTGAGTAATAGCAATAGCAAACAACACTATATTAGTGGATGAGTCTGAAGAAAAGTCATCAATGTCTATGAAATAGCCAGAAGCAGTCTCTGCAAAAACTGGAGCCGGTGCATTACTTGTGCTTTGGTCCACTTCGCGTGGAAGCTCTTAGTAGACAGTGTCATCATTGTGTGTGGTGTTGGTGTAAAAAACAGCCAAGCCTTGGACAGGAGTTGCCATTGAAGTGGTGACTGGAACTAGCAAAAGTTAATTTTTCGCCCCCCCCATGGTCGAGGAGGTGTCAGGAACAGCATTGGACATTGTTGCATAGTCCGTAGTAGTGTTGTTCATCCTACTATGTAGATGTATGTCGTGTTGGGTAGTGAGAAGGGATCGGGAACCACCCAAGGGACCTCTTGGTCTACTGCGAGGGATCAGCCACATGGTGTAATTCGATGTCATCAATGGAAATTAATCTGTTTGTTCGAGGACCAGACAGTGGTGGTAAAACCAGATCCCCAACTTTAGGAATTCAGCCAGTTGAAGTTTTTGGCTAAATCTCTAAGGTGGCAGCACTGGTAGATGATTTATCATCACAAAATTGCTGCAGCTCATGTAAGACAGTGAGACGTTCATTTATGTCAAATGGTGTTTCTGCTGCCACCAAACCAAAGGCATCAAGATCTGGGACATACATAGGTATCCCAAAGAGAACCTCATAAGGAGTGCGTCCCTCCAAGGACCGTCTTGGTAGATTATTCAGTGCTCTCTGGATCCCATATAGGTGATGTAGCCAGCTGCGGCCTGAACCTAATACTCGAGCTGTTAAGGACTGCTTTAGATTATGATTCTGCTTCTCCACAACTGAATTTCCCTCGGGATGGTGTGGTAAGGAGTAATGGAGTTCAACACCCATCATCCCCATGGTGTTCCTGAATGCCTTAGAGGCAAATACAGGGTCCTGGTCCGAATGGAATGCTGCAACGCATATGTACCGATAAAGATCAGCAAGTCTTTTATATTAGTTCGAGCGTCAGCCGACCGCTGCCACAGGAATCTAGAACAAGAATCTACAGCGACTAGAATATATTTGTATGCACCATAAGGCTGTAGGGGACCACAATGGTCCAGGTACACACACTGTAGTGGCCTGTTGGACACTTAGAGGGATGTCTGTGGTGGGCATTTGATATTAGAACCCTTTATCTGCTGGCAAATGTCACAGTAAAGGACATATTTCTTTGTCCGTTTGCATAGACCAGGCCACCCGAAGCGTTTCTGTAAGAGACAATATACCAGCATGTGCAGAAGCGGCACCCTCATGCGCTGCTTTTATTAAATCTAATCTCTGGTCTTCGTTGGGGATCACTCGATCTCCAAAGCCTGCATAAGCAACATTATGTGCACTGATATGGTAAGAATAGTTTGTAGGGTATCCATTTGGAAGGGACTTGCCTGCAGCTGAAGCTTTCACAGCAGTCAATATTTCATTATCCAACCTCGTTTGTGAATGAGTCACTGCAGCCACAGAAGCCGTAGCTACTGCTGCTTTGGCCTCTTCGTCAGCCAATGTGTTGCCGCTAATGTGTACTCCTACACATTTGTGGCCCAATGTATGTACTGCATGGACACACGGTAGCTTATCCTTAAGATCAGCCACCCTCCCCCACAATATTTTGTGTTTAATGGTGTTCCCTTTCGAATCTCTAAACCCATTCAGCTTCCAGTGATTAAGGTAACCATTGTATGACTGAACGCAGTAATATGAGTCACAGACTATTAAAGTCAGGCTTCCTGGCTCTGTGTGCTCGAATGCTAGTATAAGAGCTTTAAGTTCAGCCAGCTGAGCTGTGCAGTCCCCTAAGGTCTGCATGTAGGTATTGTTACGGTGGAAGACTCCATCTTCCATCACTCCGCTCACGGCTGCGCAAGCGGTTGAGCATTGATGTTTAGAACCTACAGCCGGTTGTGCTGAACCATCAGTGTATATGACAGTATGGTATCTGTCTAATGGCAGGATATTTAGAGGAGCGGGGTACTCCTGTTCGTACTGGAGAAACTCTTGTGTCTGAAGTTTTGGATCAAAAATGTAATCAACATCAGTGGCGGTCAGAGACATTGCCGATTGTATCCAACGTGGATGTAATGCTTTAGCGTTAGGAACGCTTGCTTTGGTGACAGCCTCTAAGGCCGGCACCGGGGAAACCACAATAATACGTTTCGCCTGGACGAGTGGTCTCTCTTTTATGACGGCCATCTGAACTGCCATCAGAATCTTTTCTGGAGGTGCAAAACGCTGTTCTGCATTAGAGTATAAATGTGATTTATATGCTATGGGTACCGTGTCACCCTCGTTGAAGGTGACATAAGTAAATCCAATGGCACCACCAATTATTCTGATGACCAAATTTGTTTTATTGTCACTGTGTGTAAGTGTTTAGCTTCTAGCATGTCCTGTTGCATTTCCCTAAGGATGCATGTGTGTTCAACTGTCCAGTGGCTGCTAGAAAAATTGGGCCGAACCAAGTCATAAAGTGGCTTGATACGTTGTGCATAGTCTGGAATGTATGTTCTGCCAAAGTTAAAGAAACCCAGTAATGACTGCAGTTTCTTAAGGGTATTAGGAGGGTGTAGTTGAGCACATTTTTCTAGAAAGTGCGGGCCAGGCTCTTCCCCTCATTTGATAGCTCATATCCCAGGAACAGTACACTGAGAAAGGCGATCTTACTTTTCTTAAAGTTGAATTTGTAACTGAAGTCTGCAAAATCCCAAAATGATCCGATCGACCCTTACAAGATGAATGTCGAGGTTGTCGTCTGTGAGATAAATGTCATCCACAAAGGATAACGCCTCGGAATCAATATCATGTAATATTGATGTTACACGGGCTGAGAATAGCCCTGGGCTATTCTTATAGCCTTGAGGTAAACAACAAAAGCATTTCTGAGAGCCAAATGAGAAAGCACTCAGGTCCCGAATTTCATGTGCTAAGTTCTGGCAGAAAAAGCCTTTAGATATGTCTAATGTTGTTTTATATTTTTTACGCACTATATTGTTAAATAGTGCCGTACTATGTAAATTTTGTATAGCATGTGTATGACAATTTACGTGTCTGTAATCAATGACTATTCTGTATGAATGGTCTGGCTTTGCAACGGAGGATAACAGGTTATTTATTGCAGATGTATAGGGCTCAATTACTCCCTGGTACTCGAGCTAGGTGAGGATCTCCTTCACCGGAGCTTTTGCTTCATGTTTAACAGGATATTGTGGCTGTGGATGGGGTGTGGACCTAACGGGAATAATATGACAAGGAGACTCCTTGTCCCAACCTACATGATTGCGGTATAATGCACGTGCCTGCGCTAAAGCCCATTCAGCAGCATAGGCTTCTTTTTCTGCTTTCGGAACAAGATCGGAGAAAGAAGGCAAAATGACATCTTCCCCATGCGGGAGCTTACGTACATGTTCAGGTGGCCAGTCTCTTTCAGCCAATAGGCTATCACTAGTAAGTTCATCCCAGAATATCACACCAATGGTGCGCTCCATGTCTCCCTCTATCTGAATTTTTAAATCATAAACTCTGTTGGGTGGGAGAACGCGGCCGTCCGCAGTTTCAACTGCAATAAAATCGCTATTTGCTGTCGCATCTAGATGATCTGGTGACATATTGTGACCTCTGCTGCGCTGTCTAACAGAGTCACTGCCCACGTCTTGTTCCTCAACAGTGTTCTCAAGTGTACTGGCATTTTTAGCTGTCAGTGCTGCCACCTTTTTCTTTTTAAACTGTGGCTTTTGCTGAGGAGTCTTTTCTTCTTTTTTAATGGTAGCTTTTTAGGGCCCTCTTGTGCCTGCTTTGTACCCTCCTTATGGGCCATACCTTGTAACTCCAATTTCTTTGGTTTGGCTCCCAAACTATCCCACCCTATACTAGTATAGGTGTTATTTTTGTTAGCTGTCTCTCTTGTTCTAAGTGTGGAGTTTCCTGGAGACGCTGGCGTATTGCCAGAGCTACCACTTCCCCTTTAATATTACTGAGTATTATTGAGGAAACCGCATCAAAGTTGCGCATTAAGTTCGTCCCCAAATCCAAGGCTGGTGCAGCCCCGTGCTCATTCTGTATTTGTTTTAACACTTCCGGTAAATTGGCAAGTGTCGGGGTACCATGTGTGGTAGTATATATGGCAGCGAAGACTGTACCCCATGTGGCGCAGTCATCCACCGAAAGAACCATCCCAAAGGGCAAGCACATAGCGAGCAGTCTATGTTTTTCCTGTGGTCCCATATGGGGAAACACAGCTTCCAGCTGATTAGTTTTCTGGGCAATCCAGAACGGTACTTTTTACCGTTCTGTGGGTACTTTACCCATGATAGTATGCACTGTTTGTGGATTAATCCCAGTAGCCATTGGTAACCACCAGGTACTGGCAGTGCTGGACACGCTGGTACGGTGTTCAAAGTTTGCATTATGAACTAAACTAGTCGTCTATATAATGTCATTAATTCATTATATAAATCTCGCAGATCTGCTATTAGTATATTCTGTATGCCTGGGTGAGGTGTGTATGTGGCAAACATAGGCCACGTTGGTCCATCATTACTTAAGGGACCTAGCCTCACTCTTTGTAATATGTGTGGTAGGGCGCCTTCAAACCAGTTCTGGTGCTCTTGGTATGTGAGCGATATTTCGTGATACTGGTATGCTCGGTACTGTTGAGGTACGTTTGCAATTTTGTATGTGTGGAATGTATTTGTTCTTTGGTCTACCTCGGGAAAGGTGACCCAACAATAAAATGTTTCTGTTTGGTATGCTTCATTAGCTTCTATTATAAGAGTAACATCCCGCCCTCATCTGTAAGGTCATGCGCTGATAAGTGTTGTGTTAGTGCTTGTCTAGCATTCTCAGGAATGTCAATGGTGTTAGCCATATTTGTTTAGAAAAACAGAACACTATTATGGGGAGTAAAGTCCTTTTATGAGTTCGAGTTTGAACAACCTACAGCTTAATCAGGGGTTGCCTTTTCAGCTGAGGAGGAATTTCCCAAAGACCACGGACGTCTCCGTTTAATGGTACTTAGGGTACCTGTTGTCTGTGAGAAATTGATAGTCGGGGTATCCGTAAATTAGTGCCTAAACACCATTGTTGGTGCTACAACCGACGGAATACGTGAGAGCACTGTTATAGTTTCATCAATGTGAATTTTGAGAGGGATAGGAGTGGTGAGGTCTTAGGGAAGTTAAAAATACCTGCCTCCGGGTGGTACTACTATTTTAATATGTCTCACAGGGGCGGTTTGGTTAAAAAGGTGTGTCGGAGGTAGGGTATATTATGGACCTTACCTCTTGGTCGCTCTACATGTTTCGGAGTCTAACTCCCAGACTTCTCTTTAGGACCAGGGTGGACTCCCTAATGTCACTCCTTGATTGACTACCACTAGTAAAGGCAATAACACTGAATGCTGTGGTATGGTGTGGTACACTTAATTAAACTGAAATAATACCCAATGGTACTGATGTCCTTCTGAGATACCTGTGGAAACGAAAGAGCACAGGTAAACATGACCCTCATATGTGTAGGGCTCCTATTCGTATTGGTGGTGGGTTTAGTGCCACTTTGCAAACTCCACCCCACTTGTGGGAAAAAGCACTTGTGAATCTCATAAAATAGACAAATACAGGACATACTACACTTAGAAAAACATGTAAACACACAAAAATGCGCGAAGCACCTCTAAAACGCACACATGGTGCATGTGTGACCTACTTTTTAGTGTCTACGCTCTCATATCATCCGGGAGGGGGCTGCTTGTAGTCACACACTAAAAATATACGCAGTTTATTAGATTCACCAAATGGCTGTTTCTGTTGCGTGTTGGAAAGAGCGGCAAAAAGCATTTACTTCGTCAAAGCATCACTCGCGCCTTGTGCCTAATGTTCACCTCACGTGGGAGTCAAGTTGATAAACCCACTGCAGCGGACACGTCTCGACTTGCTGCTGTGTGTGGCACTAGACCTCTCATTTCCCAAGATGGTGGCTGCCAGTGACCCGATGTAGGACTGCGAGGACCCCTAAATTAGATGTCACTCATGAGTGCCTATTTCTGCGCAGAAGATGGAAAAAAGGCTGGCAAAAAATGGGGGGGCAGCACTTTTTCAGGGGAGCGGGGGTTATAGAACTTATGTTTTTTGAGGCCTGAGACTACAGATCTTTTGAATGTAAGGGGATGGTCACATATATTATTGTCAAGGAAAGATGACCTTGTTTGTTATTTTGCGTTACAGTGGTAGGGTTTCATAGGTCTTAGTGTTGCATTAGCTGGCCACAGGGGGTATGCTCATTGAGGCCTCATGGGATACATGGTCCACCCTGTCCCTGTTCTGAAGCCGGCCCTCCTGTTTCTTCTGTTGCTCCATCTGCCCGGATTCTGCACCCTCATATTAGAGTCTGAACTACTGGAGCCTGAATTGGATGAGTCGGAGTCCGTCTTGTACCCTGGGTTTCTACCTGGGGGTAACATAGGCCCTCATTATGACATTAGCGGTAAATTCCGCTAATCGCCGCAGTGACGGCCACCAACATACCACCACGGTGGCGAATATCCGTTCGCTATATTATGACACACACACCAATCCGACAGAATGCAGGCACATACACAAATCCGCCAGCCCAAAGGTCAGTGATAAAGTGGCGGTCCCAACACCCATACCGTTACGCCAACAAAACAACGCCCACTACATTATGACCCATGAATCACCACAGCGGACATTCAACGGTGGTAAACCATTTGCGGTACATACCTCCATGCTCAGAATGGACACCCACATACAATCCAACATTGGCCAAGACGAAAAACACACACCTGACACTCATACACAAACCACACCCACCTACCCACAGCACTATAAAACACACACCCACATTACCCACAACCCTTCATGAATACAAATTATTACACACCACTTACACCCATACATCCGCCACGCACCCCACAACACACACCCCACCACATTACTCAACACACTCTCACCAACACACACCACACAACACTCATGTCCCCACAAAGGCACCCCCGTTTCACTGATGAGGAGATAAGGGTCATGGTGCAGGAAATTGTCAGGGTAGAGCCACAGCTGTTTGGAGCACAGGTACAGCCGATAACCATTGCCAGGAAGATGGAGCTATGGTGGAGAATCGTGGACAGGGTGAACGCTGTGGGACAGCATCCAAGAACAAGGGACGACATCAGTGGAATTACCTATGGGGGAAGGTGCGTTCCGTAGCAGCAAGGCACCAGCTTGCCATACAGAGGACTGGCGTTGGACTCCCACAACTCACAGCAAGGGAGGAGCAAGTCTTGGAAATACTGCATCCTGAGGGACTCGCTGGAGTAGCCGCAGGACTGGACACTGGTAAGTCAATATTTACTACTTAATACCCCCCATACCTACATGCCATCACACACTCTCACCCTCACTCGCATCACTCCACTACATCCCACACACTGCACCTACACATATGACTAACCCCAATGCCAAATCCCGCATGCTATACCAATGCATGGACAGCCCTGCATGAACACCCATCACTAAAGCATGCATAGCATAGGGGAACTAACAATCATACAATACATCACCATACATAAGCAAAAGGTGGCAGGGCAACACCAACGACAGAGGGGAAGCCAGGGATGTACAATATGTCACAGACATGAAGCATAAAACATCACTTATGTCCCCACAGGTTCCCCAGCCAATGTCAGCAGAGAGGAGGTGCCACAACAAACCAGTCCCCCAACAGAAGATGCCCCCAGTGATGACAGTAACTCTGGACTTCAGGACCTAAATCAACAACCTGGCCCATCAGGGACCACTGGACAGCCGGCCACCCCAGCCCACTCACAGTCCACCTCAGAGCCTCCCCCATCAGTATCCAACACCACAGCACCTATCCAGCGTACCCACACCTCTGTCTCCAGGACACGTCAATCAGCAGTGTGCCCATCTGTACACGGACCCCAGGCCACACCTCATGCCCAAGACAATCAGGGACCTGGGGTCAGTGGCAGTGGGCATACCGGTCAGGGGACAAGGACACAGGACAACAGGGACATTGGGAGGACTGCTGTGTGCCAGGGAGAGGACAGGATCAGGGAACCAACTCTCCAGGAGGCACTCTCCGAGATCCTGGGAGTCTACCAACATTCCCAGGTCACAATGGGCCAGATCCTTGACAACGTGCAGGAGAACAGGCGGCTGTAGGAAGGACAGTATCAGGGGGTCAGGGAGGACTTGCAGGCCATTAACACCACCCTGATCTCCATAGCAAGACTGCTGGCAGACTTGGCCAACATCATGAGGGAGGCAACAGCTCAGCAGCGGACCCCTACCACTAGCCAGTCCATTGACTAGCCCTCCAGTTCTGCTGCAGCTAGTGGGCAGGAGGCCCCGCCACAGCACCGACAGGCCACCAGCACCCCTCCCCCTACAGAAGGTGAACCACCCCGCAAATGTTCCCTGCGAACCAGACAGAAGCCAGACACACTTGCCAAGACCCCCACCAAGAAATTAGACTCTCCTTATTGTCCCCCTTGTGTCCCACACAGTCACTTTGTCCACTTTGAACTGCCTTTGCTCCCCTTCCTATGGCCACTTGGACACTGGACCTGTGCTACAAACAGTCTGGAAAAATACCCTGGACTTTCCTCCATCATCACCCCATTCCTTTGCACTTTACCCTCAATTTCTTAGCACGACAATAAACACCCTTGAACACAACTTGACTTCTAGTGTTATATGTCTTGAAAATGTGCATTTATGGAAAAAGTCACATCTAGTGGAAATGATTTGAACACTATGAGAGCATAGAAATAAGGACATGTAGATGTATGTAATCAGCACATCAGTACACAGTTGTTGTATCACCAACATCTGTAAAATGACAAGCCATAGGTGACAGTAGGTTGCGATGCAAAGGAAGTTAATGCCATCATGCTACAGCCACACAGAATACACCAACAGTCAGAGGAATGGTCAGTTGCTCTGTCTCGCCTGTGTGTCATTGGAAGTATTGACAGATAACTGGTGTTCGGTTGTCCTCATCCTCTGCCTTTTCATCCTCACTGTCCTCAGGGTCTACTGCTGCCACAGGGGCAACTCCAGTCTCCTCCTCCTGCAGAAAGGGTAGATGCCATCTGAGGGCCAGGTTGTGCAATATGCAGCATGCCCCTAGTATCTGGCAGACCTCCTCGGGTGAGTAGCCCAGGGATCCACCTGTCAGATGGAGGCACCTGAACCTGGCCTTCAGGGGCCTGAAGGTCCTCTTGATGATCCGTCTGGTTCTCCCATGTGCCTCATAAAAACATTCCTCTGCCAGTGTCCGGGCACTCCTCACAGGGGTCAGCAGCCACGATAGGTTTGGGTAGCCAGAGTCTCCTGCAAGTATTGAGGGACCACATTCAGCTTCACACAATGATTTGGGGATGACACCTGAAGGCATACACTAACATACAGTGGGTGGGGACCAAGACTCACCTACTAGCCACACCCTGTGCCTGTGTAGTTGGGCAATTACATTTTGGATGCTGCTATTCCTCAGAACAAAGGCATCATGCATCGACCCAGGATACTTAGCATTGACGTAGGAGATGTACTGGTCCACCAGACACACCATTTGCACATTCAGTGAGTGGAAACTCTTACAATTCCTTAACACCTGTTCATTCTGGCATGGTGGGGATAAACGCAATATGTGTCCTGTCAATCGTCCCAATAGTATTGGGGATATGTCCCATTGCATAGAATCCGGCCTTCACAGTGGCCAAATCTTCCACCTGGGGGAAAGAAATGTAGCTGCACATGTGTTTTACCAGGGCAGACAACACTCTTGCCAGGATGATTGAGAACATTGCTGTGAAATTCCTGCTGGCAAGCCCACTGTCACTTGGAAAGAATCAGTTGCCAAGAAATGGAGCACTGATAGCACTTGTACAAGAGGGGGGATCCCAGTCAGATGACGGAGAGCATATATCAGGTCAGGCTCCAATTGGGCACACACCTCTGTTATTGTGGCCCTGTCCAGTCTATAGGTGAGGATAATATGCCTGTCCTCCAGTGTAGCCAAGTCAACAAGGGGTCTGTACACGGGGGTATGTCTCCACCTCCTATTTATCCGCAGCGGAAGGTATCTAAGGGACACAAGAGTGAGCAGGCTGTCACAATTTGAATAATGGAACAATTGAACCACAACTTCAGTACACATGGTGCAGTGCAATATTATGAGACAGTAGAAATGGCGAGGTATGTCCTAATCTAGGCTGTGATGCAGTTAATGTCGATATGACCGTTGTCCCACCCCCGAAAATGGCAACCGCCTGTCCTGTATGTAGACACAGGTGGAAGTGAGGTAATTCTGCCGACGTTGGGCGTTGTGGCGGAAACTTGGTCTTGCACCGCTGTGTAATTGCTCATTGGATAATATGGGGCTCTATGGAGTACAGTGGCCGATGGGGATCTGCACCAGCGGTGACTGTGTACAACACCGTGGACGTGGCCACTATTTTCTATCTGATTCCTCACTTGTTTTGTGACCTTCAACAGGAGAACACCTACACTGCGTGTGCTGCTGTGACCTGTGTCTGGAACCCACCATAGCCCGAGTGATCGGGGAAAGGGTCCCTGCCTTCACTTCAGAGGAGCTGGACTGACCGGTGGATGGGGTCCTACCCCAGTACGGATTGCTGTATGGGCCTCCAGACCAACAGGTGAGTACACATTGGGCACCATGCATGTGGGAAGAATGCATGGAGATGTGTGTGCAAGCATCGTGTCATCAGGGGGGCGGGGGGAATGTCTTATGGTGGTGTACATGGTGTGCGCCAGGCGATGTGTGTGCCTGTGGTGATGGAAACAGGAGTGGTGGGCCATATGTGTGACAGGCTGGAATGTTTGTTTAATGGTGTTCTCCTGTCTGTATTACCTCTGCAGGTCAGCACCCATCAAAAGAAGGGATTATGGCATGCCATCGCCAAGGAAGTGCAGACCCTGAGGATCTATGGCAGGCAGAGCACCCACTGTCGGAAACGGTGGGAGGACTTGAGACGCTGGGCACGGAAGACTACGGAGGCCCAGCTAGAGATGGCCTCCAAACAAGGAAGGGGGGCCCATCGGCAACTGACCCTACTGATGGCCTGCATACTGGCGTTGGCCTACCCAGAGCTGGATGGGCGCTAGAGAGAATCACAGCAGTCACCAGGGGGTCAGTATAGTGGGTATTATTCTAAAATTTGTCAGGTGGGGTGGGATCGGGGTGGTGGATATGAGTTAGTGGGTGCCCCAAAGGCCAGGCCAGACATTCCAGCGTGGGTCAACTTTAGGGTAAAAGGTGTATGGCAAATTCAGGTAACTTAGCTTGTTAGCATTCTATTTCAGGCAGGGCTTTGTGGGTACCAGGAGGGATGCAGTTGGCGGTGTGTGTCCCTCATCTTGTCTTAGCATCTAGCCAAATAACTGCAGTGCAATGCATAGTGCTTAAGCCTGATCCCTGTGTGTGACGGTGCTGTGTATGCCAACAGTGGTGTTGGTGCAGTAGTTGTCCCAGTGTTTCCTTTTTCTCTCTCCCCCCCTTTTTTGTTCTGTCATCCTGTCCATGTGTGCATTAGCATCATCTGGTGGAGGAGCAGGGGTACCAGCGACAGAGGGAGCTGCATCCCACAGGACCGTGGAGGCAGAGTCCACCAACGCCACGGGAACCAGTGGGACGGAGGGCGAGGGGAGCTCCACGGTAGAGACAGGAGGTGACAACACAGACTCAGATACCTTCTCTGATGGAAGCTCCGTGGTGGTGGCCGACACCTCCGTGACCACCCCATTTGCAGGTACAGCTGCCACCCCCATACCAGAACCGCCCTCCCAGTAGCCCCTCAGTGAGTTGCCCATGCCCGCTCACCCATCAGGGTGGGCATCTCCTTCACCCCAGGCACCTCAAGCCCTGCCCCAGTCAGCCCTGCTGCCCTCAGTGAGGAGGCTATTGACCTCTTGAGATCCATCTCTGTAGGGCAATCAACCATTGTGAATGCCATCCAGGGGCTGGCATCCCAGATGCAGCAATGCAGTGCATTCCTGGAGGACATCAACAGTGGATTGGCTGCCCAACAGAAATCGATTCAGGCTCTGGCCTCCTCTCTGATGGCAGTCATTGTCCCTGTTTCTACCGTCCCCCCTCCAACTACCACTTCCCAGTCTCCTCAACCCCAACCCATCTCAGGCACACATACTGATGAGCATGCACACAAGACAGCACCCAAGAGTGGCACAGGCAAACACAGGCACCACACTTCATCCCACAAGCACTCACGCAAACACCAGACAGTTGCAAACACAACCACATCCACTGCCTCCACTGTCTCCCCCTTCTCCTCCCTCCCAGTCATGTCCACACTCATACCTGCATCCACTGCACCAACATCCACCACCAGCATCACCACACCAAGCAGTACACACACCTCACTAGCAGACACCTCCACAACATCCATGCACGTGTTTCCTGTGTCCTCTCCCACCCTGTCTGTCCTCCCTCCTAGAGGACACAAATGCAAACACTCACACACCCAACAGCCATCCACCTCACATCAGCATATTGCCCATGCACCTGCACCCAAATCCAGCAGACATAGACCTCCTACAACCACTCCGTCAACCTCCACTCCCATCCCTCCGCCCTCCCCCTGCCCCACCTTACCTAAGAAGCTTTTCCTTGCCCAACTTGAACTCTTCCCTCCCCACGTCCTGCCCGTAAATGCATGGTCCCAACAACCCAGCCCAGCGCCTCAGCCAAATAGTCTACGTGGACAGTGGTGGCACCACCTAGTCGTGGTGGAAAGTCAGTGAAGGATCCCACTCCACCAGCCAAGAAGGGGAAGGATCCCATACCTCCAGCCAAGAAGGGGAAGGATCCCACACCTCCTGCCATGAAGGGGAAGGACACTGCACCTCCTGCTTTGATTGGGAAGAAGCCCTCGACTCCTGCCTGGAAGACTAAGGAACACATACAACCTGCCATGAAGGGGAAGAAGCCATCAACCGCTGCCAGGAAGGGTAAAGATTCCACGCCCCATGTCATGGAGAGGAAGAAGCCCTCTACTCCAGCGGAGGCTGTTGGGGTGACACCTCCACCACCACCAGTGGTTACAGGGCCCCCACCGCCAACTGAGGAAGTACAGCCATCACCACCTGCAGAGGCTCCAGAAGCATGGAAAGTCACCCATACCAGAGACTGTGGCCTTGCACTCCCCAGCAGAGTGGAATGGGCATGGAGCCTCCTCCAGAACCAGTGGCAAAGTCACCCACCTAAGAAACTGTGACCTTGCACTACCCAGCACAGGGAAATGGGCATGGAGCCCCCTCCAGAAGCAGTGGGAAAGTCACCCAATCCAGAGACTGTGGCCTTGAACTCCCCAGCAGAGTGGAATGAGCATGGAGCCCACTCCAGAACCAATGGGAAAGTAACCCACCTGAGAGACTGTGGCCTTGCACTCCCCAGCGGAGGGAAATGGGCATGGAGCCCCCTCCAGAACCAGTGGACTTGTTCCCGTATTTGGCTGAGGTGTCCCCCATCCCTCTTCCCCCTGAGGTGCCTGCCCACTTGTAAACTGATCTCCCTGCACAGTTTTATCCAGATGAAGTCAGGATTCAAGTTGGGCCTTGGACTGTGCCCTGTGGACATGTGGGCCCTTTGAACATTGGACTGGGCTGTGTCCCTTTGTGTACATTTGTACGCATCTGTTTCAAGGGCAATTTGATTATTTATTAGCTGTTGATATCAATGCATTCACCTTGGTGCATTCCTATTGTCCTTGCATTATTCTGTTGTGTATCAAGTGCAAATTGTTTTGCGTGTGCAGCTGGTTGTGTGTATGGTGTGTGTGTGTCGGGTGTGTGTCGTGCGTGTGTGTGTGTCACTCTCGTTGTTCTCCCTAGGCGGCTGTACTCACCGTAGTCGTCTTCGTCGGCGTTGGTGTTTCAGATGGAGCATAACATAGAAGATCCTCAGAAAGACTTGCAGTTCAGCTTCCATGGCAGTGTTGTTCTTCCCTGTGTCTCCGATGGTGAGTCTTTTCTCTTCTGTGATGAGTTTCTGCCAGGCTTTTGATGGTGTTGGTACCGCCCCGGAAAACGTGGAGGATTGTAGTGTCTTAATATGGTATGCAGTACTTTGTCTTCCGCCTGGCTGATGACGGCTATCGCCGTGGTGAGTGTTGTTTCCACCCTAGTGGTTGGTGTGGTACATTGGCTGTCTATGGGAGATATCACAGCCATGTTCATAATTTGACGGTAGTTACCGCCAGCCTGTTGTCATACTGAGGGCCATAGTCTTCTCTAATGTAGGGGTATACCTTTCATGTGAAAATGTGCTTACATCTTTTTTAAGTTTCTGATGCTTAGTCTGTTTTAAATACACCTCATATTCATTAATGGATTGATTTAATTCTTTCTGAGAGCCCCTGTAAACATGTATGCTTTGAGAAGGACCTCTAGAGTAATGATCTCCCCCTTTAGTTCCTCCGAAGGTCATGTTGCTCTTTTTATGATCAAAATTAGCCAATCACGGGTGCAAGGCCACAATATAAGTGACCAATCTTTTTTTAAAATCTTTTCATGCTGGAAAATGAAGGGTTAATTTCTTACTATTAGGCCCTGTGGGGCTGCATTTGCTCTCAGGTACTCCGTCATTTTGATCCCATGGTTTTTACCCAATTCCTTGAACACTACAAATAGATTAATAGCGAATCCTTCCTGCTCAAAAGAGAACAACGTTGGGTCTTTAAATTATGCACACACTAACGAGGCCTCAATGAGAATATCCCTTGGGGCCAGCTAATGCAACACTGTCACCTATGTAGCCCTACCACTATAACGTAAAATTACCAGCAAGGCATCTTTCCTTGACAATAATATACGTGACCATCCCCTTACATACGAAAGATCAGTAGTCTCAGGCCTCAAAAACCTTAACTTATATAACCCCCACCACCCTGAGAAAGTGCAGCCCTCGTCCGCTTTTTTGCCAGCTTTTCTTCTGCCCCATGAGTGACATCTAATTTAGGGGTCCTTGCAGTCCTACATCGGGCTCCTGGAGGCCGCCAGCTTGAAAAATGAGTGGTCTAGTGCCACACGCGGCAGCAAGTCGAGATGGATCAGCTGCAGTGAGTTTATAAACTTTACTCCCACGTTAGTCATGGTGTTTCAGACCCCAGGGAGGTGAGCATTAGGCACAAGGCAGGAGTGCCGCTTTGACGAAGTAAGTGATTTTACCGCTCTTTACAACAGGCAACAGAAGCGGTCATTTGGTGAGTCTAATATTCTGCGTATATTTTTAGTGTGTGACTAAAAGCACACCCCTCTCCAGGAGGATCTATAATGTGAGAGCGTAGACACTAAAAAGTAGCTCACACATGCACCATGTGTGTCTTTTAGAGGTGCTTAACGTGTTTATGCGTGTTTACATGTTTTTCTAAGTGTAGTGTGTCCTGTATTTGTCTATTATATGAGATTCACGAGTGCCTTTTCCCAAAAGTAGGTTGGAGTTTGCAAAGAAGTGGCACCACACCCATAATCAATAGGAATAGCAGCCCTACACATATGAGGGAAATGATAACCTTTTCTCTTTCATTTCCACAGGTGTCTCAAAAGGACATCGGTACCACTGGGTATTATTTCACTTTAGTTGAGTGTACCACACCATACCACAGAGCATTCAGTGTTATTGCCTTTACTAGGGATAGTCAATCAAGGAATGACATTAAGGAGTCCACCTTGGTCCTGAAGAGGAGACTGGGGGTTAGACTCTGAAACATGTAGACCGACCAGGAGGTAAGGTACATAATATACCCTACTATTAACTCCCCTTTTTAACCATACTGCCCCTGTGAGACATATTAAATTAGTAGTACCACCCAGAGGCAGGTATTTTTAACTTACCTATGACCCCACCACTCCTATCCTTCTCAAAATTCACATTGATGAAACTATAACAGTGCTCTCACATATTCCGCCGGTTGTAGCATGCCCCATTCCGCATTGATGAAGCTTGCCACCAAGGGATAACCCTGATGGGTGAGGGTTTTCCACACAAAAGAACCCCTTTTTTTTCTCCTGTCCACCCTGTGGAATTTCTTTTTGTGATGTTATATAGGTTATAAGGAGGACAGACTCTACAAAAAAAAATGCTCCTTCTCCCTCTTTGTTATTGTATAAGTGCATTTTTATAGTAATGTTTTCCTGACTACTGCTTATGTTGCGGAATAATGAGTAACATGGGTGTTATATGTGACTACTGCTGATTTCTGCAGGGTAACAGTATTGTGTAAAGTTCTGACAACTGCTTGGGTAGCAAGGTATTACTGACGTTGTATTTGGTCTAATAATGTTGTGTACAATACAGTTTATTTTTCTATAACTTGGTGTTAGTTTCCTTTGTGATGGGGATAGTGCATCACGTGTGTTGTGCAAATGCTTTACACATTACCTCTGGGATAAACCTGACTGCTCGTGCCAAGCTACCAAGGGGATGAGCAGAGGTCGTTTTGGACGTGTAACTCCCTTGCCCTGACTAGAGTGGGGGGGCTCTGCCTGGCTTAGGTGCATACCCTGGCCAACCACGAACCTCATTTCTAACACTGATTGTCAGCCGTGAGGATAGGACTTGCGCTTTCACAATACCACTTTGACTCATTCTTACACCACATAAACTGTGTTTAGACCATCACATGTTTTGCTTCTTCTAACTTTCTCTGATTGGTCATTTTTCCTGTTTTCAGTTCTCAAGCTTGGGCATTTGGGTTGTCACACTTGTGTTTACTTTACCTTTTCAAAATGAGACCAACCTTTAATTTAGAGGACCTGTCGTTTTACACGCAGGAGGAATTAGAGGGGTTCTGTGGAAAGAGAGGACTGCCAGTGGACAGGGACTTCAGGAGATCTCTGAATTACTTTGAAAGGTTTGTGACATATGCCCAGGGGAAGAGTGTGCTTAGGGGGTACTCAGAGGATCCTGAGTGTAGTGAGGATTCCCAATGGGAGGGTGCCCAGACCTCATCACTAGAGAGTGCTGGAAAGACTGATCAGGAGGGTGAGAATGACTGGGCGGGGATGCCAGTTGACAGGGAAGGCCCCAGTGATAGGGAGTCCCTTTGCTGGGTCCAGTGTAAGGAGCAGTGTCACCTCTCATTCCTTGATGCCTGATGGGCAAAGAGATAGGCAGGAAGAGAGGGAACTGAAGTTACAGTTAGCGCACCTAGCTGTGGAGGAGAGAAGGGCTGAGGTGGAAAAGACCTTAGTGCAGGAAAGGATGTCAGAGGCAGAGAAGGCCTTTGCCAGAGAGAGACTCACTGTTGAGTGCAGTCTGAAGGTTCTGGACTCACCATTACTGCCGTTAGAGTCCAGTGGTAGCAGCAATGTAGAGTGCTGTAGCAAGGATGTTACTCATATACCCACAGATCTGGTACCTAAGTTCCAAGAGGGGGGTGACCTACATCAGTGGATGAAAGAATATGAGAGGGCTCTGGTAGAGCACAGGATCCCTGAGAAGGATTGGGGGACTGGCCTAGGGTGCTATATTCCTAAGGAGGGGAGGGATGTCCTACTGGCTCTGGAAGGGAGTGACAGGGAGGGGTACTCCACTATGAAGAACAAACTGATTGAGAAGTATAGTTTTTCCCCTAAGGACTACAGAAAGAGGTTCAGGGGCTTTAAGAAACTATCCCACCAGTCTTGGGAGGGGTTTGTGGAGGATTGCTGCATTGCACTAGATGGATGGGTGAAGGGTAGCACAGTAAACAATTTTGAAGGGCTTTTTAATCTGATTGTCAGAGAGCACTTACTTTGTTGTTGTTTTTCAGGGTTACACCAACACTTGTCAGTGTGTGAGCTCTCTCACCCCAGGACATTTGCAAAGGAGGCAGACCTCCAGTTGACTGCCAGAGGGTCTGGGGTGGCATTAGAGGGTGTTCCTAAAGGGAGTGGTTTAGGTGTTTCCCAACAAGATGAGGTGGGAAAGGCTTGTGCCCCAGGTAGGTCACAGTATAATGGGATGGGTTTGGGATCCCATGTCTTGTCACAGAGGAGAGGGAGTGGGAATGGGTTGTGTCCCAGGATGTCCGAGACCAAGTCTCATAGCCTCGTTGGTTCCATGAGAGTACGCCAGGAGGGGAGCTTAGCCTGCACTGTAGGGCCAGCTGCTCAGAAGGATCCCATTTTGCCCGTAGGACTTGGGCAGGTAGCTGGCGATAGCGTTTTGCCAGTCCTGGTGTCTGGTAGTCTCACTCCAGAGTGGACGAGGCATAAATCCAGGTATAGGGTTGCGAGGGGGCTGTGGGCCCCAGTGGAGAATCTGGAGGATCAGGGGTCAGCTCTGAGGTCAGAGCCCCCAGGAATGGGGGACCATTTCTAGGTTGGGAGGAATCCAGACTCTGCCAGATAGGCAGAGGTCAGGAGACCTGTGCCAGCCCGACTCTTGTGTGACCCTTGGAGAAGGTGTTTCCCTTGTGGGGGGGTAGGTGTTCCCCCCAGGAAGTCCTGGTGCTCCAGACAATGGTTGAACCTCAGGGTGGTGACTCTGGGTTGGATGATCAAGTTCAGGGGGTAAACTCTGACCTGACGGGGTGTAGGTGTGCTCCCCAGGAAGTCCTGGTCCACCAGGCAATGGTCCAGTCTGAGGGTGTTGACTCTGGACTGGGTAGACAGGTTCAGGGGGTAAACTCTGACCTGGTTGGGGGGGCAGTTAGTGTGTACACCCCCCCGTATGTGACATCTGGAGGACTTCCCGTGGTGGGAAGGTGCAGCGCTCTAGATGTGGGGTTCAGGGAGGGGGAAACTCACCCCGGACCCTGGTGCAATCCATGGGTGGTAACCCTGGGTTGGGTGGCCAGTTGTTGGGTGGTGACCCTGGGCTGGCGGGAGTATTGTGCAGGATGTTGTACCCAGCGCCCTGGCAGTTATTGATTCTGGTGGTACCCCTCATAAGAGAGGAGTGTGGGATCCTAGAAGAAGGGGTAGAGGGAGGAGAGCCAAGCCTCTAGACCCTGTGGAACCTATGGGTGTGGGCCCTAGGTTGGTGGATCAGTGGCAGGGTAGACTCCCTGAACTGATTAGAAGTGGAGTGGAGACAGGTTGCTATGCTATACCAGAGGCTCCTAGATGGCCTGGGGCCTGGTTCTGGCCATTGGCAGCTATGGAACTGCTTGGGTAGCAAGGTATTACTGACGTTGTATTTGGTCTAATAATGTTGTGTACAATACAGTTTATTTTTCTATAACTTGGTGTTAGTTTCCTTTGTGATGGGGATAGTGCATCACGTGTGTTGTGCAAATGCTTTACACATTACCTCTGGGATAAACCTGACTGCTCGTGCCAAGCTACCAAGGGGATGAGCAGAGGTCGTTTTGGACGTGTAACTCCCTTGCCCTGACTAGAGTGGGGGGGCTCTGCCTGGCTTTGGTGCATACCCTGGCCAACCACGAACCTCATTTCTAACACTGATTGTCAGCCGTGAGGATAGGACTTGCGCTTTCACAATACCACTTTGACTCATTCTTACACCACAAAAACTGTGTTTAGACCATCACATGTTTTGCTTCTTCTAACTTTCTCTGATTGGTAATTTTTCCTGTTTTCAGTTCTCAAGCTTGGGCATTTGGGTTGTCACACTTGTGTTTACTTTACCTTTTAAAAATGAGACCAACCTTTAATTTAGAGGACCTGTCGTTTTACACGCAGGAGGAATTAGAGGGGTTCTGTGGAAAGAGAGGACTGCCAGTGGGCAGGGACTTCAGGAGATCTCTGAATTACTTTGAAAGGTTTGTGACATATGCCCAGGGGAAGAGTGTGCTTAGGGGGTACTCAGAGGATCCTGAGTGTAGTGAGGATTCCCAATGGGAGGGTGCCCAGACCTCATCACTAGAGAGTGCTGGAAAGACTGATCAGGAGGGTGAGAATGACTGGGCGGGGATGCCAGTTGACAGGGAAGGCCCCAGTGATAGGGAGTCCCTTTGCTGGGTCCAGTGTAAGGAGCAGTGTCACCTCTCATTCCTTGATGCCTGATGGGCAAAGAGATAGGCAGGAAGAGAGGGAACTGAAGTTACAGTTAGCGCACCTAGCTGTGGAGGAGAGAAGGGCTGAGGTGGAAAAGACCTTAGTGCAGGAAAGGATGTCAGAGGCAGAGAAGGCCTTTGCCAGAGAGAGACTCACTGTTGAGTGCAGTCTGAAGGTTCTGGACTCACCATTACTGCCGTTAGAGTCCAGTGGTAGCAGCAATGTAGAGTGCTGTAGCAAGGATGTTACTCATATACCCACAGATCTGGTACCTAGGTTCCAAGAGGGGGGTGACCTACATCAGTGGATGAAAGAATATGAGAGGGCTCTGGTAGAGCACAGGATCCCTGAGAAGGATTGGGGGACTGGCCTAGGGTGCTATATTCCTAAGGAGGGGAGGGATGTCCTACTGGCTCTGGAAGGGAGTGACAGGGAGGGGTACTCCACTATGAAGAACAAACTGATTGAGAAGTATAGTTTTTCCCCTAAGGACTACAGAAAGAGGTTCAGGGGCTTTAAGAAACTATCCCACCAGTCTTGGGAGGGGTTTGTGGAGGATTGTTGCATTGCACTAGATGGATGGGTGAAGGGTAGCACAGTAAACAATTTTGAAGGGCTTTTTAATCTGATTGTCAGAGAGCACTTACTTTGTTGTTGTTTTTCAGGGTTACACCAACACTTGTCAGTGTGTGAGCTCTCTCACCCCAGGACATTTGCAAAGGAGGCAGACCTCCAGTTGACTGCCAGAGGGTCTGGGGTGGCATTAGAGGGTGTTCCTAAAGGGAGTGGTTTAGGTGTTTCCCAACAAGATGAGGTGGGAAAGGCTTGTGCCCCAGGTAGGTCACAGTATAATGGGATGGGTTTGGGATCCCATGTCTTGTCTCAGAGGAGAGGGAGTGGGAATGGGTTGTGTCCCAGGATGTCCGAGACCAAGTCTCATAGCCTCGTTGGTTCCATGAGAGTACAGGAGGGGAGCTTAGCCTGCACTGTAGGGCCAGCTGCTCAGAAGGATCCCATTTTGCCCGTAGGACTTGGGCAGGTAGCTGGCGATAGCGTTTTGCCAGTCCTGGTGTCTGGTAGTCTCACTCCAGAGTGGACGAGGCATAAATCCAGGTATAGGGTTGCGAGGGGGCTGTGGGCCCCAGTGGAGAATCTGGAGGATCAGGGGTCAGCTCTGAGGTCAGAGCCCCCAGGAATGGGGGACCATTTCTAGTTTGGGAGGAATCCAGACTCTGCCAGATAGGCAGAGGTCAGGAGACCTGTGCCAGCCCGACTCTTGTGTGACCCTTGGAGAAGGTGTTTCCCTTGTGGGGGGGTAGGTGTTCCCCCCAGGAAGTCCTGGTGCTCCAGACAATGGTTGAACCTCAGGGTGGTGACTCTGGGTTGGATGATCAAGTTCAGGGGGTAAACTCTGACCTGACGGGGTGTAGGTGTGCTCCCCAGGAAGTCCTGGTCCACCAGGCAATGGTCCAGTCTGAGGGTGTTGACTCTGGACTGGGTAGACAGGTTCAGGGGGTAAACTCTGACCTGGTTGGGGGGGGCAGTTAGTGTGTACACCCCCCGTATGTGACATCTGGAGGACTTCCCGTGGTGGGAAGGTGCAGCGCTCTAGATGTGGGGTTCAGGGAGGGGGAAACTCACCCCGGACCCTGGTGCAATCCATGGGTGGTAACCCTGGGTTAGGTGGCCAGTTGTTGGGTGGTGACCCTGGGCTGGCGGGAGTATTGTGCAGGATGTTGTACCCAGCGCCCTGGCAGTTATTGATTCTGGTGGTACCCCTCATAAGAGAGGAGTGTGGGATCCTAGAAGAAGGGGTAGAGGGAGGAGAGCCAAGCCTCTAGACCCTGTGGAACCTATGGGTGTGGGCCCTAGGTTGGTGGATCAGTGGCAGGGTAGACTCCCTGAACTGATTAGAAGTGGAGTGGAGACAGGTTGCTATGCTATACCAGAGGCTCCTAGATGGCCTGGGGCCTGGTTCTGGCCATTGGCAGCTATGGAACCCCCGTGGGTTAGTCTAGGTTGCCTGGGAAGCATTGACAGAGAGACTCGACAGGGATCAGAGTGGCGTAGAACTAGAGCGTGCCCCTGCAGTTGCAGGCCAGGGTCCACGTTCTTTTGCCCCAACCAGGAAAGCCCAGCAAGATATTGATTGGTCTCCCCAGGCTTTAGGCTGGTGGGGAGTTGTATTGGACCTGGCCCTTTTGGTAGGTTCATCCCCTGACATTTTGCCTCCTTCCTACTATTTTTCTCACCTCTCGCTGTTGGCTCTAAGACTCTGAACACTTTATCACTGCTTATCAGTGCCAAAGTGCAGGTGCTCTCCCTTCTAAAGTTGGTATGATTGGCTGATACCAAATTGGCATATTTAACTTACCTGTAAGTCCCTTGTACAGTGGTATCCCTATAATCAGGGCCTGTAAATTAAATGCTACTAGTGGGCCTGCAGCACTGCTTGTGCCACCCACTGAAGTAGCCTTGTCTCAGGCCTTCAAGCGCAGGGCCTGCATGCTCAGTTTCTGCCACAGGGACCTGGCATCTAACTTTCCTTGCCAGGCCTAGAACTCCCCTTTTACTACATGTAAGTCACCCCTAATATAGGCCCTAGGTAGCCCTATGGGCAGGGTGCTATGTATGTAGAAGGCAGGACATGTGCCTAGTAGCTTGGCCTGTCCTGGTAGTGACAAAGAGCCTATTTGGTTTCTCACTGCTGTGAGTGCTGCCTTGCCATAGGATTGCATTGGAAATGCCCTGCTTTCTGTATAGGGGGTATTGTCTGATTTATGAGGGGTGGCATAGGCATGTTTGGTATGGTTGTAATGGTAGTGAGAGATGATGCTTACTGGTGTAAGTGGATTTTTTATTACTTTTACAGAAATGGCACTTCTAGAAAGTGAGCATTTCTCTGTGCTTATGACTCTAGTGTTTTGCAGCTTGACTCCAATCCACGTCTGGGCAGAGCGACAGTTGGGCTTTGTGCATACTTTTCAGACAGCCTGTACACAGGGAGGGCAGAGGTGTCACAGAGGTGCATCTGCCTTTTGAATAGTCTTCCTGGGCTGAGAAAAGGGGGAGGCGGGGCACACATGCATCTGTAAAGGCTGTGCCCTGGCCACACACAAAAGGGTAGTTTACCCCCACCCGATGTTTGGAGCCTGTGCTGGAGGAGAAAGGGGCACTCCCAGAACCAGTTATAACTGGTTGGAACCTCCTCTCCCCTTCTTTGTAAAACCCTTGCAAAACTGAGGGCCTCATTACGAGTTTGGCAGAGGGGATTACTCCGTCCCAAAAGTGACAAATATCCCATCCGCCGTATTACAAGTTCCATTATGTCCTGTGAAACTTGTAAAATGGAGGACGGGATATGCGTCACTTCTGGGACGGAGTAATCCCCTCCATCAAACTCATAATGAGGCCCTGAGTATAAGTACAGGGGAGTTTTCCCCACAATTTGATGACACTTTTGAACAGAAACTTACTTGTAACTGGACACAGACTGCTGCTGGAGAGACCCACCAGGAACTGCCTGGGACTGCTGCTGCTGTGCTGACCTGTGACCTGTTTGGTCACTTTGAGGAACTGACAATTGCCTGCATCCACCTTGTGCTGGTCTGCTTCTGGGCCCTGCTGCCCTGGCTCCATTCTGCTGTTGTCCCCAGGGGCTGAGTGCTGTGGCCCGTGATCCCTGCCATCCTCTGTTGTAGCGCTTAGGGGAGCGATTCTCTTCATGCTCCCAGCACTTTGGGAGCACTCTGTTTGAAGGCCTCATATCGCTCTGCATGGAAATCACCTCCACGACCCAGGCTCATCAATTAACCCCAGCACTTGGAAAAGCGCATCGCACAAGAAAGGGATTCATCCCTGCGACCCAGCTCTGTTTTGCGTGCATGCCGGAGTCGCACTGCCCCTGGGACCCCCGTGGTGCTACTGATATCCAAACCGGAGCAAGTATGCTCCTACCGTGCCTCCAGGACGAAGCATGCTCCGAGGAGCACCCCGGGGCACAAACAAGCACCTACTTCAGTGCCTGCTCACCGCTGAGGCCCAGGTGGGCCTTTTTGAAGCTAACGGAGACGGGCGGGGAGGGAAGCCTCATCGGAGGCTCCCCGCCTCACCGGAGCCCCTCGTTGTGTGGATGGGCAGGGAGAAGAAGGCCTCGTCGGAGGCTCCCACTGCCCATTGGAGCCCCAAATTGTTTTGGAAGGACGTGGGTTGGGTGGAAGCCTTGCCGGAGACTCTCAGCACCGCTTGGTCCTTCTTTGTTGCTTTGGGGCCCCCGCGAGAGTCGGGTGAGGCCCCTACAGTTGCCCCATAGTGTTGTGCTGGCTTAGGTCCCCCCTCTGGAGGGCCATTTGTGGCCCTGGGGGCCCCCAGAGATCATGGGCCCTAGGACAGGCCTGTTCTGAAAACAGGAGGGGGAACGGGTCCCCCCTCCCCCAAATCACCAAGAGGCCCCCGTTGTGCGCAGAAAAGCACAGGTGGGCCCCCTTATTTTACTTCATGGCACTATAGGTCAAATGTTCCTGGTATGGATATGGTGGATTATTATGTTAACCTGTTTCTTTTAATGATGTGACATATTTGTGTTGATGTTCCTTTTATGGACATTCTACGCTGATATGTTTTTACTACTTTCCATATGTTTTAGAATGTTCCTAATATGGGCACTTATGATCTTTTTATGACAAGTGCAGTTCTTTAATAATGTGATTCCTGACTGCTGCTTATGTTGCAGAATAATAAGTAATAAGTTATGTGTGACTACTGCTGGTTACTGCAGGGTAGCTATTGTGTAACATTCTTACAAATGCTTGAGTAGCAGGGTATTACTGACATGTTGTGTTTGGTCTAATAATTACATTGTGTACAGTTTATTTTTATATAACTCGGTGCTGTGTTTCCTTTGTGGTGGAGAAAGTGTGTCACGTGTGTTGTGTGTGTTGTGCAAACGCTTTACACATTGCCTCTGGGATAGGCCTGACTGCTCATGCCAAACTACCAAAGTGGTGAGCAGGGGTTATTTTGGACATGTAACTCCCTTGCCCTGACTAGAGTGGAGGGGGTTCTACCTGGCTTAGGTGCATACCCTAGCCAACCAGAAACCCAATTTCTAACACTCATCATGCCCTGGCTAAAGCTGACATACCATTCTCATCCAGCTCATCACTTTCCATTTTCTTATCACTTTAAGGAAATGCAGTTTACAGATAACACCATATCATGCCTATTCCAAATCCACAACTACACAGTCCATGAACATAAGTCATGTTCCATGCAAGTAAAGGCAACTCTGTTCACAAACAACACAGCACCTGCCATTCCAATCACATGCCTAGCTGAGCCCTCTGTACATAAATTACACAATGGCAACAATCTCTGATGAAGACACATGTGGCAGTCCCATACAGTGACATCACAATTTTACATTCCATGTCTGGAGATCAGCTATGTCAATACATGCAACGAATCTTAGAGGATTAGCTGCAGTCACTATTCACAGACATTCCCTGTTACACCATAAATGCATTTACTTCTACTGTGGCCGACCTAGCACACACAATACATCCACTGACAATCACAGGGAGCATACTTACAACTACTAAACAATGGACATCCTATTAATTCCTAGGAGGGCACGTTACATTCCACCTGACATGCGGATTCAGAGCCGCAACATAACACCTACATCACTCACAGCATTCCCGATGTGATTTCTACTTGTTAAGTCCAGAAAACACACATCCCACTGAAAGTACATGTACAAATGCACCTACACGACTGCCATTGCACATATCCCACAACAACACCTGTATGAGAAATAGTAGAAGAAAATCATGTAATCTTGAAATAGGAGGTGAGCCAATTCCTGTCCAAACCGCCCACATCAGTTAGGCTAAGGATAGCAATGATTGTCCCACTATACAAGATCTGAATGAGATGTCAGCCTCACATGGAGTCAATACCTGTACCAGGACACAAGGTAACTAGGCCCTGTACTTAATATGTCAGGCCCTAAGTAGCACATAGAGCTGATCTTTACAAATGAGAGTGGTCTGACACCTCAGAGCTACATTAATATATAGGTGGTCATTATGATCATGGCGGTGTGGCCCGCCATGGCGGTGGTGGCGGTAAAACCCACCAGCCGGCATGGCGGGCCGCCACATAATGAACACTGTGAGGGCCGCCATAAGCGGCCCTCACTCACCGCCAGGCTGCCTGCGTCAGGCAGCCTGGCGGCAGTCGGAATCATTATCCAACAGGGCAGCCGTGCTGCCCCTCGGATAATGATCCCTAAGCCTCCAGCCTTTCCCTGGCGGGTTTCCCCACCAGGGAAAGGTGGGCGGAAGGGGTGCACTTGGAATGGGCAGTGCAGGGGCCCCTGTGCAGTGCCCCATGGCGCAGGTCACTGCCTGATTTTCTATGTGGAGCCACTGTCAATGTCCCGGCCAGGCATTCCTGTAGGCCCGAGGGCGAAAACAATGTTTCCGCCCGCCGGCCCACAGGAATGTTCTTTCCCAGCAGGGATCCAGGGATGCTGGCGGTCAGTAGTTGGACCGCCAGCATGAACACGGCGGTTTCGACCGCCGTGTTCATAATGAGGGCCATAATCTGATTAAATGACCTGGAAATGCTAGATGTGTAGGAAGATACAGCAGCTGGGTAGAGTCACACATGTGGCACTGTCAAATGTGGATCTACTCATGCAGTCATAGATATTCCTTGACACAGGTGATCTAAACGTCTACATGCACAACCCTAGTCTCTGCACACACACCTTCTCATTATGCCATCTGCATTTATCTACACCTTCACAAGTTCACATGCCTGGTGCAACATCACACAGATCACCTATTACTCAGAGCTAGGACATTGGACTCACCTGCTCCTCTGGTGCCCCCATATAGATGTCCATACATGGGTAGGACCTTCTCCACTATCCTCTCAAGCTCCTCCGGGGTGAAGCCAGGGGCCCAATCACCTACAGGACGTGGCATGATAGCTATCCAGAGGCAGTACACAGCAGCTCACGTCATGGAGGTCTTGCTGGCAACAATGTCAGCAGTCAAATGAGCAATAGTGCAGAAGATGGCGGTCACGGCCACCACGTACATGACTGTCACCGCCGGCAGACATCACCATTGGCCAAGTCTGCCAAAGGCAGCAATGTTTTCCAATGGCAAATTACACGGCGGTTGCGACCGACTACCTCCAGGACGACATCCGCTGGTGGATTTAGGTCACTTCCACCTGTCCAGTACAGTAGGTCAGGTGCCTGCCATTTTGAGGACATTTAATGGATGGAAGTGTTTTATAATCTGCGTCATTCACTTACTCCCCTAAAGTGCTGAATATCTGTATGTCGCGCCATCATCTTTGGATCACATATTGTGCATATGTAAAGTAAAAGCTGTGTTGAGTGAGAAATTATGGTGATCTCTATGTACAGTTACTCAGAGGTTCTTAGTCCTCTGAAAAATATGGATCAATTCCCAAAATATGTGTGATTAGCGCAGGATAGCTAAGTCTTACACACACATACTCTTACAGTAGTATCACATGTATAATCCAGTTGTCATAGCTGGCAATGTGCACTGAGGAGGGTGCAATCAGATGCATATCTATGGGCTGTACTGTATATGTCAGATGTGCTAGGCGTCCTCTACATATGTTAGATGTGAAGAAATAAACAAAGTATACATGATGTGTGCATACTTCATTAGTCATAATATGTTCACTTGTCTTCACATAGTTATCTTCCCAGGAGGAGAGTGAGACAACCACCAGTGTACCTTCCACTAGTAGACCTGGACACCACAGTGGAAAGGCATGTCATCCAGACATATTGTCTTAATCTTCATACCATCATGGATCTTTGTACTCAGTTGGAACCAGGTCTGAGGCCTGCCATTCGCAATCGCATATCTCCCATCGTTCAAGTCTTGTCAGTGCTTTAATCATGGCCACAGGCTCATTTCAGAACATAGTGGCTTTAACACCAGGGATGTTTCAGCCCATGTTCAGTCTGGTTTTGAAGGATGTACTTTGTGCATTGTTGAGAAACCTGGACAGCTACATCAGGTTTCCCCAGCAAGCTGATTTGGTCTATGTGAAAGCAGACTTTTATGAGATGGAACACATTCCACATGTGGTAGGTGCCATTGATGGCACCCACGTAGCCTTGGTCCCTCCCAGTGGCAATAAACAGGTGTATAGGAACAGGAAAAACGACCACTCAATCAACGTTCAGGTGGTGTGTCTGGCAGACCAGTATATCTCAAAATGTCACAGCTAAGTATCCAGGTTCTGTGCATGATTCCTTCATCATGCGGAACAGCAATGTCCCACAGTTATTGACACAACTCTACACAGAGAGGCCTTAGCTGCTTGGTGAGTTTCCTTTGTAGTGGGTGTTTGCGATTTATGTCTCCTGTCATCACAATATAGCAAGTCCCACATACATGTTTGTGGTGTTCAACCATTGTGTTCACATGTGACTCAGGCTATGCAAACCATCCTTGGCTGTTGACACCAGTGAGGTAGCCAACCACACCAGGGGAACTGTGTCACAATGAGGCCCACAGGAGGACAAGGTGTGTAATAGAGTGAACATTTGGCTCCTGAAGGCAAGATTTAGGTGCCTGGACCTATCTGGAAGACCCCTCCTCTAATCGTCCCACAAGGTATGCCAAATAATCGTTGTCTGCTGCATGCTCCACAATTTAGCCTTGAGACGTCAGATACCATTAGTAGCAGATGAGGGGGAGGCAGCTGGACCTGTGAGTGGAAATGCTGATATGGCAAGTAATGAAAAGCCAGATTAAGAAGGAGCAGGTGACTCTAGGGCAGATCTCATCAATCAGTGCTTTAACTGACACACAGGTATGTGAAGTGGACCTTTTTTGTGATGAATGTGTACAACCAGAAGTAGATGGCGGCCATTACACCTCCTTTCTTGCTTCATCTGTGGGGGTGTAATAAGATCCAATGCCTATGAGTGAATTGTGGATGCATACTGATAGCTTGTAATGTGTACAGGACAGAGTGTTCTGCTATCTCATGTACTTTTCCAGCCAATTCTAACATACATTTCTGGTAAAGACTTTTCAGATGTGAGGTATGTTTCATGCAATCTCCTATCGTCTTTTCCTTTCACTCACTGTTTTATCTAGATCCTGTTTATCTCTGCAACCTAGGCTTGAGGAATACTGTGTCAGAAGCTGATGGAATTGCTGACAGACATACCTGTCAGCGTCAGATGACAGATACCTGGTAATATGAGTGTAGTTTCAGTGGGGTGGTACCTTGATAATTTATCCTTCATAAACTTGGGGTGGTAAATGCTTAGTACTTTTCTTTCACCTGTGTGGTTGGTGAGGATGTAAAATGGTGTATAAAATGTCAGGGGAAGTTTCTGACACATGTGGAAAGGTTGGATCATAGCCTCTCGCTTCACAATGGGTAGAATACTTTGTGATGGCCATGGGGCCTAACTGTTTTTGTGATCTAACTTTGCAGTCCAAGGTGCATGTAACTGTATACTGACATAGGTGAATGACAATCCTACAGGTATGGGGCCAACGTTAGTGTATGTTTTCAGTACTGGGTTCCTCTGTAATGATCTTTGTGCGTTTCATGGGATATATGAATTAGTAGCTTTGGTATAGGTAGGTGAAGAGCCTATAAGTGGTGATACAGAAGACCTATCTGTATGTCCCAGCTTTGTAGATTGATTACCATGTGCCTGACCTCTGTAACCTGTGTATGTGCTTTTTGTTACACCGTAGCTTATATCCAGATGGCACTCTCTGTCATGCTCTATTTGCTGATTGCAATACTGACTATATAATAGTGTAAACCTGGATTCTACCTCTTAGACATCTGTCTTGTGACATTTCAGTTGTAATGTGTTGTAATGTGTCTCCTGCTGAGGGAGCCTCCATATGATGAGCATTACACTGGCTGTTTGATACAGGGGGGCATGGCCAGACCACAATTGGCAAGCATGGCTATTGTACATGGATTATAAAGGACACATACACAGTTGCTGTGCTCAAGTGTGATTTATTGTGCTTACCAAAAGACTATCAGTGACAAAAATACTAAATAAATGAACATAAAAGTGATGGGTGAAGTCATGGTGGATGATTTCATCAGGGTAACTGCTACACCAGTTGGGTACCAGGGTCCTTGTACCATGGGTGAATGGAATTAGGTTTCAGAACAGTCAGCGAGGTGTATCTGTGGCACACAAGGGTGACAAAGCAGGAGAGATTCACTTCCTGGCAGTGGGTTTGGCCTTAGCATCTGTTTGGGTAGATGTCCACATTTGTGGGTGGGTGGTTCTTCAACTACAGAGGGAAGGGTGTCTAAGGTATGGCCTCCCCCTGGCAGGTCTCCATTCCACTGGCTGCCACAGATGTAGAAGGGCAGATGTAACATTGATAGTTGAAGGGGCGTGCTGTTGTGTGGAGAATGTAATCAGGGTGATGTTGATTTCCCTCAGCATCCCTGCAATGGTAGCCATGTGGGCATTTCGTGTCTGCCCCTGCTTCATGACTTCCTGGTGGTGTTCCCTCTGCAGCCTTTGATTTTCCACCAACATGGTGATGATTTGGCCCATCCTGTCTTGGGAACTTTGGTAAGCTCCCAAGACTTTGGAGATTATTTCCTGGTCAGTTGTGTCCCCTTGAGGCCTCATCCTTTGGCCGATAGCACCCCTCTCATGCACCCTAGCCCCATGTGCCTGTGCCCCTGGCACAGTGTGCCCACTCCCAGTGGTTGCGGGTCCATCATTGTCAGGGGTGACAAGGTTAGACTCAGGTACCTGTACTGTGGGGCAGGTACCTGAGTTGAACAGTATTTAGGACAGAGGTTTGGGGGCGAATGGTTGCCTGTGAAGTTGATGCAACAGTGTTGGGAGGTAATGATATAGGCAGCATGAGGCTGAGAGTCGTTGACTGAACAGGTGTCCCAGATGGGCCAGGTTGTTCTTCAGTGTCAAGACATCCAAGGGTGTTGTCCTCTCTGGGGCCTTCCTCCTGAGGGGGAGTGACAGTCTCAGGTGTCCTCTCCATGGTGGCAATGGCAAGGTAACTTGTGGAGGGACTGAGACACAGAGTTCAGGTTTGAATATGTGTTTGGTTGCTATTGCGTGAGATGCAGACAGTGGCTTAACATGATTACCTGCAATGACATTGAAAGCTGCTGTTCAGCATACCTTAGTTTTAAATACAAGTCTGTGCCTTGTTTCCCTTACTCCATGCTGGGAGTGGTCATACTAATTGGGCACAGATTTTAACGCAGATGCAATCTGATAATGTCTGATAATTGACATGTCTGTTCGGCTATGCTACCTAGTGTATATACAGGATTGCCAGATGTCACACATATAAGCTACACAATGCACAATGCTGTCCTAGTGGGAACACAGTATGTGAGTATGCAGGGGCAATTGTCCTGTAAGTAGGTGTTGTGCATGGTCATCAACTCTGCCATCTGCCTTTCCAACCCAGGTCTGGCTATTTCTGGATTGATATCTGTGATTTTTGGCAACTGGGAATGGTCAGTGAGCTGTAGCTGTGTTTTACTTTGGTGCTGTTGGGGGTGTGCTCTTGCATTGCTATCATTGCCATTGTTATCATTGCCATTGCTGGTCCTCACTAGAACAGTCTAGATGGTGTAGCCAGTACTTTGGTTATACATGCAGAAGATGTGACGTGATGTGCACAATCCAGGTTTTCACAATGATGGGATAGTGCATTCTGGGTGTCGGAGTAATCTGTAGTTAACACCACATTTCCAAGGGCTGTGAGGGTAGTTGGGCTGAGTGGAGAAGTGGCATGCAAGAGAGGGGCATTAGGTGATTAGGTGATAGGTGTAGTGGCTAAATTATCTAATTAGGGAGGATTTTGGTGGTGAGCAAGCATGCAGGGCTAGTCAATTGTGGGCACTTGCCAGACTCCAGTCCCCCAGGTATTCCAGTCAGGCCCTCAGGATGCAGTATATCCAAGACTTTCTCCTCCCAAGATGTGAACTGTGGGGGAGTAGGTGGGGGCCCATTGCCAGTCTTCTGCATGGCTATCTGGTCCTCGATTGCCAGTGACCGTATCTTCCCCCGTAGTTCGTTCCACCTCTTCCTGATGTCCTCCCTTGTGCGTGGATGACTGCTTACAGAATTGACCCTGTCAACTATCCTTTGCCACAACTTAATTTTCCTGGCAATAGATGTTTGTTGGACCTGTGCTCCAAACAGGTGTGACTCTACCCTGACAATTTCATCCACCATGACCCTCAAATCATCATCAGTGAAACATAGGTGTTTTTGTGGGAACATGATAGTGGTCATGGAGATGGTGTGTGGGGGTGCTGTGAGTGTCAGGGTGCAGTGTTGGGTAATTGGTGAAGTATGGTTGATGTGATGTGAGTTGTAGATGGTAGTTACAGATTGTTTGTGCTAGTGATGTGTGTATTTTGATGCTTGTGCTGATGTGGGGTGTGCGCTGAGTGAAATGTGTATGTGTGCCTATTGTGCCTGAGTACAATTCGTTTCAGATTTCGCTTCTCAATGGATGTGAGTGGTGTTCTGTTTGCAAAAGATTGTGGGTTGTGTAGGGATGCGTTCTATAGTGCAGTGTGTAGGCATGTCTGGTGTGCGGATGTTTGTCAGGTGTGGTGTGGATGATTCAACCTATCCAATGTGGTGTGGTGTGGTGTGGTGTTCTGACAGAAGAGAGTTGGGACCACCAGGGTTTGCACCGCCAATGGTTTTCCACTTTGGAAGAACCGTTGTGGTGATTTGTGGCTCATAATCTGATGGGTTGATTTTTGTCCACCTTGCAGTGCTGGTGGTGGAACCACCTCTTTTCTGTTCTCCATTGTCCTGGCGGTTTCAGCAATGTGGCTGTTTTTTGGCAGTCTTCACAATTTGAGTCGTAATGCGGCGGTCAGATTACCGGCAACATGGCAGTCTTTGGCCGCCACCAACATGGCGGTTTTGCCAAAAGACTGCCAACATCATAATGAGGCCCTTTATCTTTCAGGAACTCGATCACCTTGTAATACTTTTTCACCACTTCTTCTGATGGGTACACTATGGGAACTTGAGTCACTGACTTTGTAGGTGTACCTGAAACTATCTGATTTGGGATGTGAGCAAGTGGGGCAGTTGGCACACTCTGGATTACATTTTGTGAACTTTACTTGTTGTTCCCTTCTCAACTGAATGATAAGGAGGTGGACAATTCATCAAGAGCTGATTTATGAATTTGTCATCTGAATCACTGTCATACGTTACTGTCTTTTTACCCTCAGGCTCTGTTCTCTGTTCTGCCTTTTCTGACTTTTTCTTAGGTTTTGTGCTTTCACCTTCCTCATTTGAAATAGCTGGAAACAGTCTAACTTCATCTAGCCTCTGCAAGTGTCTTAATCACTTTCTGCATCCTATACTCATATTCAGATCCCATATTCTCTCTCGCTGTGAGTTCCCAAATGCTAAGTGCTTCAAACAGTGCGGGTCTTGGAGGCAGTTTCATTTCATACATTATTCACCTCAAATTGTTTAAAGTTCTCAGAATAAAAGTTACATAATAGCGAAATTCTAAGGCACCTTCTTTTTCAGTAATGTGACTCCACTGTTCAAGCCATACACATGCAGAATATCTTTTCACAGATAATACATAATAGCATGCAGTTCCTTCGGGTGGGGAATCTTTATCCTCTCTAACTGGAACAAATACATCTCCTCTTAACACAAAAAAACGTCACTTTTACTTAAATTCAACTAGGCACAATAACTTCTGATCGAATAAGGAGGTAATTTCAATCCTACAATACATTTCTCATGATATTCTCAACCAATAGCAATGCGACACTGTCCACCAATACCAGTGCGGCTTCTCACTAACCGACCTATACCAGCGTGGCACAAAATGACGTCACACTCACTTATTTCAGCAGCTATAGTCACTTTGCAATTGTCTCTCTCACAATCGCTCACACACACCTAATTGCAAAAAAATATTGCAAGCAAAAATCAACAAATTGCCTGCACACTACAGATATAGGAAGTCAAACACTTCAAAGCTGTACAGAGATACACTTTCTAGCTGTAGCTTCCAGATAGAGAAAACAGGTGAAAGTTGAACAGCAATTCTCACTTTGGTTGATACAGATCCTCCATGTGCACTCAGGAATAACTTAATACCAACCACAACCCTCACTCACTCAAGAAAACTATTGGCACTGTCAACGACGTCTAATGACAAGTACCTCATTGCAGACAATAAATTAATAAAGTGTCTTCTACGTTTGTGCGTTATCTCAGGATCTTAGGCCACGACAGACCCATCAACAACAAAAACCACTGACATTTTTTAGCAAAAAGCTCCACGATCACTTTGAGTAGAACGACTCAGCAAAACACATCACACTTCACTGCAATCTTCAAGGCAAAGCAATGAAAGTGAAAAACCCTATTAATATTCACACTCTATGACTGATAGGCACAACACTGGAACTTCATGGGTCTTTAGAACAAACCGTGGGACAAAATTTGGGGTGGTCAGATTTTGGAAGGGGCAATTGCATAAGTCAATCCTATTTCCCTAATGCTGCACAGGAATGGTTCTCCCCCATGTGGGACAAACTATAACTCTGTTAGAGCATTTTGATCCTTTGCAGGAATCAAGGCTCATTGAGGCCAATGGACCTTCGGACCCTGCAACAGGGTGCGGTAGAATCATTTACACAATTTCAATATTACCCAATTAAATTACACACCATGACCAATGAGGCCACATAAGAAAACTCCAGTCAGAAATAAAGTAAAAGGATTTATAACAAACTCAAGCTCAAAGTCATGTAGACAATTCACAAGACCAAGTTATAACGATACATAATCACCAAAGGTTGCCCAAGAATACAAAATAAATTCAGGCGAATTAACACAAACAATACTTAACATTCAAGAAGGACAATACATAGCATGAAAAATATCTGTTATACAGAAATTAAACATTGCTCAGTGTTAGCAATCATCTGTCAATTCAATTTAGCTGAGCCATAATTTTGGTAGGTACAGGGGAAACCCTACCATAATCAAATTAAAGAATTGCATGTGTGGGGCTAACACGTGGATAAAAGACAAAATAACAACAAGGACAAAAATAATTTGGAAAAAGGAAATCGCAGACAAAAGCTTACTAACTGAAGTGATTAAAATATAGGTAAAAAGGGAAGCTGTCAGCATGTAAGAAGCTTGATCAAGACTCTTCTGTAAAGGGGTTAGGAATATTCTCTAAATCTCAGAGAAACATCTCAAAGGGGCAAGCAGAGAGGGGGATACTTCTACGAGGGACTCAGCATACAGGAACAAGGGTTCAGCTCCTTATCATCAGGACTCTGGAAGGATTTCTAACCAAAGTCTAACTGATGAACAATATATTAAAATTCCTAAAGCAATTTGATTTTCTCCTGAGAAGGGTCCATATTATGTTAAAGGGACGTCATCCAATAGTAATCGATCACATGACTCCACATTAAAACATTTGCTTTCATTCCCAGGTCTCGTCATGGAAAGCTCATCCATCTATGTAGTACCTCACAGGATTGAACCATTTGTATGGTTTAATAGTCCATCTGCTCAGAGTGCTCTGATTCCAAGGAAACAGTTACAACTTCTCTCCATGTCTATACCTGGACCTATTGCTGAAGCTAGTCTTCTCATGATAACAAAGTCTGAAAGAAAGCTTATGTTATGAAAAATGTAATCAGCATTTCCTGCACAGTCATAAATTGCAAACTTAACAGGCCTCACTTAGGCTAACACAAATGAATTAAAGCAATACATTTAATTAAAATGTTATAATAAACACTCTTTTAATAGGCAAACTTATAAATTCAACAATAATAATGTTTCAATGATGTGCATGTTATATTAATTTTAAAAGAAAAAAGAACTTGGTTCATGCATTTCATTAGATGTTATAGAAAAGTACATTTCTTTCATTTTTGCATGCATATTTAATTCATTAATCATCTTAGATTCAATATCATTTCAATATGTTCTGTTAGTCTAAGGTCTAAATTATAACATCATCTCAGTTAAATCTTGTAAGTACTTGAATTAATTCAAATACCATTTATGTCGAACACTACAGAGTATCTGAATGCACATTAATAAAACATGTCAGTGCAATTTCTACGTTTAACCCATTAGTGCTTTTAATAACACAATGCATAAGCTGTTACATTTTGATGACTTTTGTGACGTTAGGGACGACACTAAAATTTAGACTACATCGGGCCTTTGGAGCAACTATAATAGAGGTAGTCTAAGAGATATGAGGGCAGCTCACCGTATTTTCGATCTGTGGACACTCAGACTTGATGTGGACAAAGAAAAGAGTTTTCTATCATGCCAACAAAGAGGAAGGACCAGAATAGCGTATTTTCTAACAAGCACAGGCGTACTCCCTAAAAATCACACAAAGCAATAGGAGTGGGCTGCATCTCAGATCATACCATGAACATTTTGGAACTAGACCTGTAATTACAGGTACCCAGGGATAAAAGCTAAAGAATGGACACCTTGAATTACAGGTTGCCTGAGGAAAAGAAGAAAGTGTTTAGTTACTTCAAAAATGTCTCGACCTCAATGAGGACTCAGTGATCTCTTCCCAGACCCTCTAGGCTGCATGAAATTCTATGTCAATGGCATAATAATGAGGTACACAGCATTGGCATGTAAAGCAGCACTTGGAAAGAAGATGAAACTAGAATCGGAAAACACTGAGCTTAACAGGAAATATCAAATCTCACCAAGGAATGCCACTCTGGAATCTCTTATGGCTAAGAAACATGAGTTGAATGCTAGTATCACAATAGAAGCAGAAAAGGCTCTGCAGTGCATCAAAGGGTGCCACTATGAGCATTGTGAGAGAGCTGGCAGGATTCTGGCCTTTAAATTCAAATAACGAGAAGCAAGAAGGACCACACCAATGTTGACACCATCTTTCATAATCTGGTATGATTAAATAAAGCGTCAATGCAGGATGGGGCATTGTTGTCCTCAAGCACATATGAGGCCATGCGCCCTAATAATAGTTAATCAACCAATAAAGGGATTGCATAATCGAAGCAATAGGCCTTTTTGAGTGACATATAAGTTGAAAACCATGGATGTTAAATAAACAATTAAAGTTTAATCATAACAGAAAGCAAAAAATGAGGCTAGTCATTTATTCCTATATAGGCATAACGTTCTAGGCAAATAAATGCTGTAAGAGTGTAACTTAGCACCTTCTCCAATGTAACACATGTGTGCTCCCTAAGAGGCAGTCAAAGCAAGCTTGGCTCACTTACAAAATGAGCCCTTTTTTAATGAGAAAATACACAGGGAAAATCACACAGTCAGTATAAGGTGAGCAAAATATTCCATTGGCTCAATAAGTCATAATTCAGAATAAAATGCAACAATACCTAGCACCATTCTTACACCACCCTCTAAATGAACAATAGTTAATACCCTCCTTACCTAGGGGCACATTTACTATTTTTTTACGCAACATAGCACAGCAGTGGAACTTGCTGCAAGTGAGTTGCATGAAAGGGAGACAGAAGAAATCCTCCATATTTACAAAGATATGCAGCATTTCAGCTGTTTCCTTGCTCTAGCGCACTCTGTGGTGCTGCCGAGCACCATCACAGGCACCCTTGCACCTGGTGCAAGGGTGTCTGTGTTACAGCGAGGATTTTTTATGTGCAGAAAAGTACACCTTTTGCACACAAAAAAGCAATCCTTAAAGGTGCATCCCTCTTTATATGGGTGGGGCAGAATGCAGCAAACATGGAAAGTGGAAGTAACAACGAGACGTAAAGATATTTCTACTTGTTTCACTCTTTTAGGTAGATGCACCATTTTGGCACAAACCTGGGTTTACAAGTTTTTGTAAATCTGGGTTTGCATCAAAATACATGGGTTGATACATGGGAATGCCCACGCTCCACTCATGTAATGCCTACCCGAAGCAAAGTAGCATAAGGCAGAAGTTTATTTATGGGATTCTGATGTCAATCTTAGAAAAGAACAGGACAAATCACAGATTAGAAAGTGGCCAAAGCTATTAAGGAGATGCTTGGAGAAGAATCCAGGGGAAGGCATATTCCCTGCAGAACTCTACAAATTGTACTCAGTCCAGTTGCTGGGAAGAATGTTTAGAGAAACAATGATGACAAAACATTTACCAGCTGACCTTAATAGAGCATATGTCTCACTAATTCCCAAACCAGGGGGGACGCATTACACAGTGAAAACTTTGGGCCTATATCTCTTCCTAATAATAAGGTTATGCTCCTGGCTACAATTCCTGCAACCAGATTGAAAAAAGTTATTCCATTACTGTTGGAAAATGGCTTCTTTGAAGGGTCACCACAAACTTTTTGCCTTCCTCCTCTTCGTTTTCTGATCTCATTTTTGCTGGTTTTAGGACTCTGGAAACTTTCCCACTGCTAACCAGTGCTAAAGTGCATGTGCTCTCTCCCTAAGAACATGGTAACATTGGCTCATACCAAATTGGCATTTTAATTTACTTGTAAGTCCCTAGTAAAGTGTACTACATGTGCCCAGGGCCTGTAAATTGAATGCACTAGTGCGACTGCAGCACTGATTGTGCCACCCACATAAGTAGCCCCCTTAATGATGTCTCAGGCCTGCCATTGCTAGGCCTGTGTGTGCAGTTTCACTGCCAATTCGACTTGGCATTTAAAACTACTTGCCAAGCCTTCAACTCCCCTCCCTTCAACTTCTACATATAAGTCACCCCTAAGGTAGACACATTTACACAACAAGTGAAACCTGACCAGCAATTCTCACTTCCGTTTATACAGATCCTCCATGTGAACTCAGAATTAACTTAATACCAACTACAACCCACACTCATTCAAGAAAACTATTGGCACTGTCAGCAACGTCTCATGACAAGTACCTCACTGCAGACAATAAATTAACAAAGTGTCTTCTACGCTTGTGCGTTATCTCAGGATCTTAGTCCACGACAGCGCCGTCAACAACAACATCCACAGACATTTTTTTGGCAAAACACATCACACTTCACTGCAGTCTTAAAGGCAAAAGCAATGCAAGAGTAAAACGCAATTAATACTCTCACTCCGTCATTTGGAGGCAGAAAGCTGAAGGTTCATCAGTCTTTGGAACAAACCATAGGACAAATTTGGGGTGGACAGAGTTTGGACAGGGCAATTGCATAGGTCAATCCTATCTCCCTAACACTACACAGGAATGGTTTCCCCCCCTTGGGGGAAAAACTATAACTCTGCGACCAGAAATGTTAGAACATTTTCATCCTTTGCAGGAATCAATGCTCATCGAGGCCAATGGGCCTTTGGACCCTGAGACACGGTGCGGTAGAACCATTGACACAATTCCAATACAAACCAATTAGATTACACACCATGACCAATGTGGCCACGGAAGAAAACTCCTGTCAGAAATAAAGTTGAGGTATTTATTACAAACTCAAGCTCAAAGTCATGTAGACAATTCACAAGACCTAGATATAAAGATGCATAATCACCAAGGGTTGCCCAAGGCGACAAAATAAATTCAAGCGACTTTCACACAAACACAAAACTAAACATTCAAGAAGGATCATCAGTCAATTCAATTTAGCTGAGCCCTAATTTTGGTAGGTACAGAGGAAACCCAACCATAATCAAATTAAAGAAATACGTGTGGGGCGAAACACATACAGACAAAAGACAACAAGAACAAAAAGGACAAAAATAATTTGGAAAAAGGAAATCCCAGACAAAAGGATACTAGCTAAAGTGGGCTAAAGAAAGATAAAAAGGGAAAGCATCAGCATGTCAGAAACTCGATCAAGAGACTTCTCTAAGGGGATTAGGAATATTCTCTAAATTTCAGAGAAACATCTCAAAGTGGCAAGCAGAGAGGAAAATACTTCTCCAAGGGGCTCAGCATACAGGAACAAGGGTTCAGCTCCTTATCATCAGGAATCTGGAAGGATGTCTGACCAAAGTCCAACTGATGAACAATATATTAAAATTCCTAAAGCAATTTGGTTCACTCCTGAAAACGGTCCATATTACGTTAAAGGAGCATCATCCAATAGTAATCGATCGCAAGACTCTACGTTGAAACATTTGGTTCCATTCCCAGGTCTGGTCATAGGAACCTCGTCCATCCATGTAGCTCCACATACTATTTAAACATTTGTACAATTTAATAGTCCATCTGCTCAGGATGTTCTGATTCCAAGGAAACTGTTACAACTTCTCTGTATGTCTTAACAATAGAGCCTATTGTTGAAGCTAGTCTTGGCATGAGAACAAAGTCTGGAGGAAAGCTCACGTTATGAAAAAATTAATCAGCATTTCATGAATTACAAATGTAACAGGCCTCACTTAGGTTAACACAAATTAATTAACCCCTTCACTGCCAGGCCTTTCCCCCTCCTGTGCCAAGCCTTTTTTTGGCTATTTGAGGCAGTTCACGCTTAGGCCCTCAAAACATTTTGTCCACATAAGCTATTCATGCCAAAGCTGCATCCTTTTTGCCAACATGCTAGGGATTCCTGGGGTACCCAGAGTTGGTGGATTCCTCTGGAGGAGACCAAGAAATTAGCCAAAATACAGCCAACATTTTGTTTTTTTTAAACAAATGGGAAAAAAGGGCTGCAGAAGAAGGCTTATGTTTTTTTCCCTGAAAATGACATCAACAAATGGTTTGCAGTGCTAAAATCACCATCTTCCCAGCTTTAAGGATCAGGAAGACTTGAATCAGAAAACCACATTTTTCAACACAATTTTGGCATTTTACTGGGACATACCCCATTTTTACTATTTTTTGTGCTATCAGCCTCCTTCCAGTTAGTGACAGAAATGGGTGTGAAACCAATGCTGGATCCCGGAAAGCTAAACATTTAAAAAAAATAAACAATATTCTTAATTCAGCAAGGGGTCATTTGTGTAGATCCTACAAGGTTTTCCTACAGAAAATAACAGCTGAGATAAAGGAATATTGAAATTGAGGTGAAAAAAACAGCCATTTTTCTCCATGTTTTACTCTGTAACATTTTCCTGCGATGTCAGATTTTTGAAAGCAATATACCATTACGTCTGCTGGACTCTTGTGGTTGTGGGGATATATTGGGCTTGTAGGTTCATCAAGAACCCTAGATACCGAGAGACAATCAGGGAGCTGCACCTTGCAATGGGTTTTCATTCTATACCGGGTATACAGCAATTCATTTGCTGAAATATAAAGAGTGAAAAATAGTTATCAAGAAAACCTTTGTATTTCCAAAATGGGCACAAGATAAGGTGTTGAGAAGCAGTGGTTATTTGCACATCTCTGAATTCCGGGGTGCCCATACTAGCATGTGAATTACAGGGCATTTCTCAAATAGACATCTTTTTTACACTTTGTCTTACATTTGGAAGGGAAAAATGTAGAGAAAGACAAGGGGCAGTAAAACGTGTTTTGCCGTTCTGTGTTTCCCCAAGTCTCCCGGTACAAATGGTATCTCACTTGCGTTGGTAGGCCTAATGCTCGTGAAAGGAAATGCAACATGGACACATCACATTCTTACATTGAAATCTGACGTGTCTAGCTGTAGATTTTGGCATCTAGCTCAGCCGGCACCTAGGGAAACCTACCAAACCTGCGCATTTTCTAAAACTAGACACATAGGGGAATCCAAGATGGGTTGACTTGTGGTGCTCTCACCAGGTTCTGTTACCCAGAATCCTTTGCAAACCTAACAATTTGGCCAAGAAAACACTTTTTCCCTCACAATACGGTGAGAGAAAGTTCTGGAATCTGAGAAGAGCCATGAATTTCCTTCCACCCAGCGTTCCCCTAAGTCTCCCGATAAAAATGGTACCTCACTTGTGTGGGTAGGCCTAGTGCCCGCAACAGGAAATGCCCCAAAACCCAACGTGGACACATCACATTTTCCCAAAGAAAACAGCTGTTTTTTGCAAAGTGCCTAGCTGTGGATTTTGGCTCTAGCTCAGCCGGCACCTAGGGAAACCTAGCAAACCTGCGCATTTTTGAAAACTAGACACCTAGGGGAATCCTATATGGGGTGACTTGTGGGGCTCTCACCAGGTTCTGATACCCAGAATCCTTTGCAAACCTCAAAATGTGGCCAAAAAAACACTATTGCCTCACATTTCGGTGACAGAAAGTTCTCTAATCTGAGAGGAGCCACACATTTCCTGCCACCCAGCGTTCCACCAAGTTTCCTGGTAAAATAGTACCTCACTTGTGTGGGTAGTCCGAGTGCCTGTGAAAGGAAATGCCCCAAAACACTATCTGGACACATCGAAATTATCAAATACAAAACTACCTGTTTTTGCCGGGTGTGTGAACCTTCGTTTTTGGTCCTGGGCTCAACACCCATCTAGGGAAACCTACCAAACCTAGACATTTCTGAAAACTAGACACCCGAGGGAGTCCAGGGAGGCGTGAGTTGCGTGGATCCCGCAATGTTTTCTTACCCAGAATCCTCAGCAAACCTCAAATTTAGCTAAAAAAAATCACATCTTTCCCACATTTCTGTGTGGGATCACCGCACCGGGACACATTTCCTACCACACAAGGCTCCCCTCAGTCTCCCAGTAAAAATGATATGTCACTTGTGTAGATGGGCCAAGTGCCTGTGACAGGGAAGAGCCAAAAACATTTTGAAATTGAGGGGGAACTAAATCGGCAGCTTGAAAAAAAAAAGTGTTTAGGCTGACAAGGGCAGCAGAATTTTTAACGGTATAGATGAGACAATGCTGGGTGGTAGGAATTTTGTGGATTCCTGCAGATTCCAGAAGGTTCCATCACAAAAATGTGTGATTTCCAGCAAAGTTGGACGTTTGCAGGGCATTGTGGGTAAGAAAATGGTGCGGGTGCATGAGAAGCACACCACCCTGGAATCAACCAGATGTTTAGTTTTCAGATGTGTCTAGGTCTTCTGGATTTTTCTACATGGCAGCGTCCCAAAGTCCAAAAAGTGCAGCCCTCACTATTCCAAGTGGGACGAGTTTAAGAGTTAGCCAAGCTCTCATGGCCCAAATGAAAAAAACAAAACCCAAAATAATCAAATGTCCTCTTGCTTGCAGTGGGATAAGATGTTTTAGTGTGCAGGGGGAGATCTGATAGACTGTTACCCCCTTCAGTTGGGGTGGGGGAATAACCGGCCCACACTGGTTGGTAGCCACCACCCCACTATTATGTTTTTTTTTTTATTCCCTGGCATCTAGTAGACTTTCTGCTGCCCCCGGGGTGTGGATCGGGGGTAATTGCGGTAATTGCCCCATCTGCCCACTGGTGGGCAGAACAATTTTGGCCCCATTTATTTGGAGTGGGGTTATTGCCCCTTGGAGGCAGATGGGCCTCCAAAAATAGGCCAATCTGCCCTCAAAGGGAGCAGATGTGGCCAACAGTAATGTGCCCCCATGGGGGAGCGATCCTTGTCAAGGGGCTGCCCCCCAAACAAAACACACACACCAATCCCTGGTGCCTAAGTGGTTTCTGCCGCCCCAGGGGCAGATCGGCCTAATAGAAATAGGCCGATCTGCCCCCAAGGGGAGCAGAAATGGGCCAAAATAAATGTGCCTCCCAGGGGAGCGGCCCTTGTCTAAGGGGTCGCTCCCCTTGTGTGAAATTGACACAAAAAAAAATCCCCAGTGCCTAGTGGTTTCTGCCCTCAACATAGGCCGGTCTGCCCCAAAGGGGGGCAGAAATGACCTAAAATGAATTTGCCCACAAGGGGAACAACCCTTGCCCAAGTGGCTGCCCCCCCAAACAAAACACACACATACACACACACCAATCCCTGGTGCCTAAGTGGTTTCTGCCGCCCCAGGGGCAGATCAGCCTAAGAGAAATAGTATTTGCCCCCAAGAGGAACAACCCTTGCCTAAGGGGTCGCTCCCCTTGCATGAAATTGATTTAAAAAAAAATCCCTGGTGTCTAGTGGTTTCTGCCCCCCTTGGCGGCAGATTGGCCTAACACAAATAGGTCAATCTACTCCCTAGGGGGGCAGAAATGGCCTAAATACAATTTGCCCCCCAGGGGAGCGACTCTTGCCCCCATACATAAAAACATAAAGTAAATTCAAAAATATATACGTCTCTGGTGTCTAGAGGTTTCCGCCCTCCCCCTGGGGGCAGATCGACGTAATTATATTATTCTGATCTGCCCCCAGAGGGGGCAGAAATGGGCTAAAAATATTTTCCTGCCCTGGGGAGCGGCCCTTGCCCAAGGGGCCGCTTCCCTTATGCGCAAGTTTAAAAAAATTAAGTTCCCTGGTGTCTAGTGGTTTCTGCCCCTGGCCTAATAAAAATAGGCCGATCTGCCCCCAAGCGGGGCAGAAATGGCCTAAATACCATTTGCCCCCCAGGGCAGCGACCCTTGCCTAAGGGGTCGCTCCCCATGCATAAAAACATAAAGTAAATTAAAAAATGTGTACATCCCTGGTGTCTAGAGGTTTCTGCCCTCCCCCTGGGGGCAGATCAGTGTCATTATAATAGGCCGATCTGCCCCCGGGGGGGGCAAAAAAGGTCTAAAAATATTTTGCCCACCCGGGGAGCGGCCCTTGCCCGAGGGATTGCTTTCCTTATAAGTAAGTCTGGAAAAAAAAAATCCCTGGTGCCTAGTGGGCATTTCTGCTGCCTGATCGCATCGCGATCGGGCAGCAGAAATGCTTGCAGAGACCTGAAAGGAAAGGAAAGGCCTTTCCTTTCGTTTCATGCCTCTGCCTGCCTCCTCATCCAGAGCGGAAGAGAAATGCTGAGCATTTCTCTTCTGCATCGCGCTGGAAGCATGCTTCCAGCGCAATGGAAGGTGACCTCTGATAAGGTCAGCACGCAATCTCGAGCAGACATCATCAGACGTCACTGGGGTGGTCGGGGGTGGAAGTGGAAGCGATTCCCCTTCCAGCCCTGCCATGGGGGAGTGGGGGGAAGCCCACAGAGGAAGTGCTAGCGCTCCCTCTGAGCTCCGGTGCCAGGATGTAATGGTTACGTCCTCGGCACAGGAGCACTGTGCTGCGGGAAATAACCATTACGTCCCCGGCACATAACCAGTTAAAGCAATACATTTAATTAATATTTCATAATAAACACTTTTTTAATATACAAAGTTATAAATTCATTAATAATAATGTTTTAATAATGTGCATGTTACATTCATTTTAAAAGAAAAAAGAACTTTGTTAATGTCTTTCATTTGATATGATAGGAAAGTACATTTCTTTCATTTTTGCATGCATATTTAATTCATTAATCATTACAAATTCAATATCATTTCATTACATTCTGTTAGTGTAAGGTACATATTATAACATGATCTCATTTAAATCTTGTAAGTACTTGATTTAATTCATATACCACCTATGTTGAACTCTACAGTGTAACTGAATGCACATTAATCAAAGTCAAGTGCAGTGCAATTTCCACATTTAAAGCATTAGTGCTTTTAATTCACATGATGCATGAAGTGTCACATTTTGATGACTTTTTTGACATGAGGGACGGCACTAAAATTTAGACTACATCACATCCTTGAAGCAACTATAATAGATGTACTGTAAGAGATCTGAGGGCAGCTCACTTTTATTTCGATCAGTGGAAACTCTGGCCCTCATCACGAGTCTGGCGGTCAGTGGACCGCCGCAGTGGAGATGGCAGTTCCACAGCTGTGGGACTGGTGGTATACACCGCCATATTACGAGTACTGGGAAGGCACCTGCAGAACACAATCAAATTTCCGTCTGGACCACCAGTGTGGATGGACCGCTGTTGCCGGCGGAAGGCCCCTTCAGTCCGGTGGTCAGACAGTTGCCATCCACCGTATTACGAGGTTGCACACCGCCAGGACCTCCGAGGCGGTCCTACCGCCACGAAAACCATGGCAGAAACTAACAACATAAAAGGAAGCACCCACCTTCCGGAACACAGGCACGTCCATAGGCACCATGGCACTCGAATTGCAAGTCTTTCCAATGCTCCTGCTAGCCATTGTCATCCAGGACCAGTGATGCCTCCATAGACACCTGCCATAAGTACCCCATCCTAACAAACAAAGGCGGGAAATGACAATAGTACACACACACACGCACAAACGCACAGTCACCATACATACATGCGCAAAGAAAGCCAGGACAAGCTATGTAGCACCGACACCAACGGGGCCGTAGTAGATAAATATTATTAGAAATATCAAAATCCCAAGAAAATAACTATTTACAAGATAACACAAGGACCAGTGTCTCATTGTCCAAATGTCCCCGGCACACTGGGCATGTGAGGACTGCCCAACTTGACTCCTGACTGCAATGTGCAGACCTCCATAGGGCAGGGGCATCAATGGGGCATGCAGGCACTTCAGGGATGGGGAGTTGTGGGGGGGGGGTGATCAGGGTTTGGATGAGGGGTTCTTCCTCTTCTTATTAGGCTTCCCCCTTTTACTGTCCTACTGTTGGGGGATGCCTTGGCCTTGCCCCTCTTTCCTGCCTTCTTAGGTGTGACGGCGGTGGAGGCCACCACAGCAGGAGACCCAGGTGGAGTGCTACCAGGGCTGGAGGTGTGAGGGGCAGGTGTTCCTGTTGTGGCAGCACTGCAGACTGCTGACTGCGGGCATGGCTCAGCCCACAGGAGCAAAACAAAAGAGGGACAGGGAGATTGATAAAGGTCCAGTGTACGGCCTCCCAAATTACTAAACATATCACAAAGAGTACACAGTTCCTACGCATTAAATGAGAAGGTACAGGTTCAGCAACAACAGTTTTAGCACTCAAAAGAGGAAGCCATCACAAATCCGTGGGATGTCATGCTTCATCACAGGGCCTGCTCAATGTCAGACCGGCACTGCAATGTCTGATGGGCCCCCAGAGAGGGCACTCTTTAACAACAGAGTGTGCCAAAGGTAAGGGTTAGGAATATTTATAGACCTACCCTAAAAGAAAAGCAGAAGAAACCAAAAAATAGACTAAAATTGGCTCAAGGACCTCCTAATTACTAGTTTTGATTGTTGTTGAAGGCCTTGGTCAAGATTAAAAACACACAAATGAGGAGTGGGTACGGAGTAAGGTTCCCCCACTCGCAAAAAAAGAGGCGCTGTTGAGCAAACTATTCCCAACAGCTAGTAACTCAGGTCAACATGTTTTGCGCCCTATTTGTCCATACGGATTATACGCGCTTCTTCAGGACCAAGGGAACGAGCTCCTTGGAATCAAGTGGACCTTGGGAATCACAACTTTTTAGGGGATTTCCTGAAGCCGGAGACCTACCCAGTGTGTGCTGTCCCGGAAAATTGTCTTCCCTAGGATGGGAGGGTTCACTTATTTAGGTCATTTAGGATGTAGTGCTCATGTAAGTAATTTCTACACCCTGACAACCCATTGAGGTATGTAGTACAGCAGAAGAATTTATGCTATTTTTGGTCCTGAAGAGGCGTCGTATGATCCAGTGCTATTGACTCAACTGTCAGACCATCATAGATCTTGTGAGGCTGTTGGAGCCGGATCTGCGGCCTTGTATTTGTCATCCCAATGCGATCACACCCACAGTACAAGTATTGGCAGTCCTCCACTTACTTGCCTCAGGGTCCTTCCAAATAACAGTGGGCTGGGCTGCCGGAATGTCCCAGCCCATGTTCAGTAACGTCTTGAACAATGTCCTATGTGCCCTACTGAAACATATTGGCAACCATATCAGGTTCCCCCAACGTGACGATCTGCCCACTGTGAAAGCAGCCTTCTATGCTGTGGCACGTGCCACATGTGATCGGGACTATTGATGGGACCCACATTGGCCTTGTGCCACTCAGGAGGAGTAAGCAGGTGTTTAGGAACCGTAAAAACCTTAGTGCCTGATGCCTTCATACTGTGGAACAGCAGCATCCCACACATGATGGCACCATTGCAAAGGGGTCGTGCCTGGCTCATCTGTATGTATCGTGACATATGTGTGCCTCTGTATTCTGCACACTCTACACCACCTTCCAGATTTCAATACAGTTTTCAACATGCCTATTACCTCAGTGCACATAGGTGACCCTGGTTATCCCAACCTGCCATGGCTACTGACACCTCTCAGGCATCTGACTACAGGAGCACAAGACCCCTTCAATGAGGCCCATGGTAGGACCCGACGGGTAATCAAATGCACCTTTGCATTGCTGAAAGCCAGATTCAGGTGCCTCTACCTTACTGGAGGGGCTCTACTGTACAGACCAGTAAAAGTGTGCCAGATCATTGTAGCATGATGCATGTTGCACAATTTGGCTATCAGATGTCACATCCCATTACTGGATGCTGAGGAGGTTGCAGCTGTACCAGTGGCTGATGAAGGGGACATGGGGAGTGATGAGGAGGAGGATGACTAGGACGCAGCTGATTCCAAAGCAGAGCTGATACAACAATACTTCCACTGACATGCAGGTATGTGTCAGAGCCATGCTATGTAACCAGTAGCAATGTCTGCCATGTGCAGGGCTGTTACCAGGATTGTGTATTCAATATGGGTGTAGTGTGTACCCATTACTTTAACAGTGGTGCTGTTAACTGTATTACAGAATTTAATGCCCTTCTGGCACTGTCACATTAATGGTAGTACAATGGTCTTCCTGTTACATATGTGATGGCTGTGCATAATGTACTCATGGTAGGTAAAGACATAGACAGAAACTGTGCTCAAAGGTGTTTATTTCTAAGATACAAGTGCAAGGGCCGATGAGTGGGGTGATGGTGAGTGGGATCATCATAGAACTTAGCCCACCTGTGGGTAGTCGTTGTCCAGTATGATGGCCATGTGAAAAAGGTGTTATGACAGTGGACAGTCAACAGGGTGTCGCTGTGACACACAAGGTGGTATGTTCTGAAGTGGCTCACTTGCTGGCGGTGGTCTTAGTCTTGGCATCAGTGGAGGCTGAATGTCTGGTTGGACGTCCTCGCTTGCGAGGGGGGCTCCTCAGCTACAGGGGAAGGGGTGCTGGTGTCCTGCGTGTGCTGTGGCAGGGCTGCCATTCCACTGGTTGCAGCTGACGTGGAGGGCTCAAATGTGATCTGGATTATGGTAGGGGCCTGCTGGTGGGAGGTGGATTGACGCTGGATGGTGGCAAGTTCCATCAGCACCCTTGCTATGGTGGCCATGGTGGCATTGTGGGTCTGCCACTGCTGCATTCCCTCCTGATGGTTCTCCCTCTGTAGCCTCTGGGTCTCCTGCAGGGTAGTGAGGATCTGGGTTTCGTGGTATGCACCCAGGACCTGGTTGAGGGCCTCCTGGCCAGTCTGATGTTGGTGCTGCCCCCTCCCTTGGACCACAGATCCCTTCCCACTAGCCCTGGCCCCCTGTGCCTGTGCCCCTGGCACAGTGTGCCCACTTCCAGTAGCACCAAGGCTTTCATTGTCTGAGGCGGGTTCCCTTGACTCAGGCCCTTGTACTATGGGGCCCACCTCTAATTGAATGGTCCCTGAGGCACAGATTTGGGGAGGAGGGGCTAACTATGGTGTAGTAGCCACACAGGAGGGTGAGTCCGGGTGTCTAGTTTGGGGCTGCTGGAGGTGGACTTGCCAGACATCCACTGGGGCCTTCATCCTGGGAGGGCTATCTGACCCTGGCATCCTGTGCTGGATGGCAGTAGCAGGGTTTGCTGTGGATGGAAAGGGTGAGAGTTATTACGTGGAAATTACGTTGTAGTATCATGGTGTGCCACTTGCAGTAGGTGGAATCGTTACCCAGGGATGGCAATGACATTTGTACCAATGTTGACACTGCATGGTGAATGGACTTTGGGCCATGCTTGTCAAGTCAATTGTAGTTGTGGGTTTGCTGTTTGACATTGCTGTAATTGGCATTGGTAGTGAAGTGGTGTTGGCTAACAGTCTGGGTGGGCTGTGGGATGTATGTCCATGCAGGTGTACCATTGTGAGGTGTGTGTGTGACTCGGATCCGGTATGCCTAGTGATGGATTGTGGAACTGGTAGTTGAGGAGATAGTGAAGGTTTAGCATGCATTGTGCGGGGTGGGTGGGTGGATGGTGAGAGAGTGGAGAGGAGTGGTGTGACATGCAGAGTAGGAAGGTGGGGTGATAGTGGGGGTGCATTCTTGTGGTTTTTGATATGATAGGGAGTGGTAGGTGCTTGGGAGGCATGCAGGACTGGAGTGGTTAGTGCTCAGGGGGGTGTAGGTTCTTTCCAGTATCAATCCCTCCAATGATTCCTGTCAGGCCTTCAGGATGCATGATGTCCAAGACCTTCTCCTCAATCAATCAATCAATCAATCACTGCATTTGTAAAGCGCGCTACATACCCGCAAGGGTCTCAAGGCGCTGGGGAGGGGGGGTGCTACTGGTCAAAGAGCCAGGTCTTGAGGAGTCTTCTGAAGGCCAGCAGGTCCTGGGTCTGTCGTAGGATGGTGGGGAGAGTGTTCCAGGTCTTGGCAGCGAGGTAGGAGAAGGATCTGCCACCGGCGGTGGTTTTTCGGATGGGGGGGACTGTGGCGAGGGCGAGGTTGGCTGAGCGGAGGCTTCGGGTGGGGGTGTGGAAGCTGAGTCGGTTGTTGAGGTAGGTGGGTCCGGTGTTGTGCAGTGCTTTGTGTGCGTGGATCAGGAGCTTGAAGGTGATCCTTTTGTTGATGGGGAGCCAGTGCAGGCCTCTCAGGTGGAGTGTGATGTGGCTGCGGCGGGGGACATCGAGGATGAGTCGGGCCGAGGCATTCTGGATGCGTTGGAGTCGTCTCAGGAGCTTGTTTGTAGTTCCTGAGTAGAGGGCGTTCCCGTAGTCGAGTCTGTTGGTGATGAGGGCCTGGGTAACGGTTTTTCTCGTGTCGAGGGGGATCCATTTGAAGATCCTGCGGAGCATACGGAGGGTGTTGAAGCAGGACGCGGAGACGGCGTTGACTTGCCTGGTCATGGAGAGAGTGGAGTCGAGGATGACCCCAAGGTTGCGTGCGTGGTCCGTGGGTTCCGGGGCTGTGCCTAGTGACGTGGGCCACCAAGAGTCGTCCCAGGCTGATGGGGTGGGTCCGAGAATGAGGACCTCCGTCTTGTCTGAGTTCAGCTTCAGTCTGCTGTCCTTCATCCAGTCGGCTATGGCCTTCATTCCTCGGTGGAGGTTAGCTATGGCAGTGTCGGGATCTTCGGTGAGGGATATGATCAGCTGGGTGTCGTCGGCGTAGGAGATGATGTTGAGGTTGTGTTGTCGTGCGACGTGGGCGAGGGGGGCCATGTAGATATTGAACAGTGTTGGGCTGAGGGAGGATCCCTGTGGGACGCCGCAGATGATCTCAGTGGTTTTGGAGCGGAAGGGTGGGAGGCGGACACTCTGGGTTCTGCCGGAGAGGAAGGATGTGGTCCAGGCCAGGGCCTTCTCTTGGATACCGGCGTCATGGAGGCGTGCTAATAGGGTGCGGTGGCAGACCGTATCAAAGGCTGCTGATAGGTCCAGGAGGATGAGGGCAGCTGTTTCTCCTTTGTCCATCAGGGTCCGGATGTCGTCAGTGGTGGCGATGAGGGCGGTCTCGGTGCTGTGGTTACTGCGAAAACCAGATTGGGACGGGTCCAGGATGTTGTTGACTTCGAGGTAGCGGGTCAGCTGTTTGTTGACAATCTTCTCAGTCACTTTTGCCGGGAAAGGGAGCAGGGAGATGGGACGGAAGTTCTTGAGGTCCTTGGGGTCCGCCTTGGACTTCTTCAGAAGGGCGTTGATCTCGGCGTGCTTCCAGCTTTCTGGGAAAGTTGCTGTCTCGAAGGAACAGTTGATTGTTTTCCGGAGGTGGGGCGCGATGGCTGCACTGGCTTTGTTGAAGACGTGGTGAGGGCAGGGGTCTGATGGGGATCCGGAGTGGATGGAGTTCATGGTTTTGATGGTGTCTTCGTCGCTGACGCTGGACCAGACGGTCAGGCGACTGGTGCGAGTGATAGTCGCAGGGGTGGTGGACTCGGTGGTGGGTGAGGGGGGGCGGGGTTGAAGCTGTCGTGGATGTCGGTGATCTTGCGGTGGAAGAAGGTGGCCAGGGAGTCGCACAGGTCTTGAGATGCGGGATGTCGTTGGTGATGGAGCTGGGGTTGGAGAGTTCTTTCACGATGCTGAAGAACTCTTTGGTGTTGTGTGCGTTGTTGTCTAGGCGGTCCTTGAAGGCGGTCTTCTTGGCGGTCCTGATGAGTTGGTGATGTCTGCGGGTGGCACTCTTGAGGGCTGTGTGGTTGTCTGGTGTTCGGTCGTGGAGCCATTTCTACTCCAGCTTCCGACAGGTGTGCTTGGAGATACGGAGGTCCTCGGTGAACCAGGCGGCTTTCTTGTTGGTGTGGTTGGTTGTAAAGGTCTTGAGAGGGGCGAGGGTGTTGGCGCAGTCGTTGATCCACTGTGTGAGGTTGGTCGCGGCAGTGTCTGGGTCGGTGGGGTCGGTGGGTGGTCTCAGGGCGAGGGCGGTAGTCAGTTGGTCCCCGGTGACCTTGCCCCAGCAGCGGCGTGGTAGCTGTTGGGTGCGGTGGTGTGTGGTGGGTTTTCTGAAGGTGAAGTGGACGCATCTGTGGTCGGTCCAGTGTGGTTCGGTTGTGTGGTTGAAGGAGACGTGGGGGCTTGCGGAGAAGATGGGGTCAAGCGTGTGTCCAGCGGCGTGAGTGGGTGTCGTTACTAGCTGTTTGAGTCCGAGGTTGGCGAGGTTGTCGATCAGGGCGGTGGAGTTGGCGTCGTTGTTGTTCTCGAGGTGGAAGTTCAGGTCCCCGAGGAGGATGTAGTCCGTGGAAGCGAGGGCGTGGGTGCTGATGAGGTCAGCAATGGTGTCACTGAACTGTGGGCGGGGTCCGGGAGGTCCTCCCAGGTTGTCAGGTCAAGGGGACGAAGTGGGGGGTCCACCGCCAGTCATGTTGAGGGTGATGTTATGCCTGGACGCCATGGAACATACCTTCCCCCTGAGGTCATTCCACCTCTTTCTAATGTCCTCCTTTGTGCGTGGGTAGCTGCCAACTGCATTCACTCTGTCGACGACCTTCTCCCCTAGATTGGTTTTCCTGGCCATTGATGTTTGCTCTACTTGTTCTCCAATCAGTTGTGGCTCAACTCTGACAATCTCGTCCACCATGACCTGCAACTCATTGTCGGTGAAGCATGGGTGCTTGCGGTGTGACATGTTGTGGGGGTGCGTGCAACGTGTGGATTCTTGCTCTATGTGCAGTGGTTCGTGGGTCATATATCTCTGGCTCATGGTGATATTTGCAAGGGTTTGTGGGGGCTTGGGGGGTGTTTATTATAGTGCGGTGAACAGGTGTGTGTGGTGTGTGTATATGTTTCAGGTGTATTGGCAGTGATTTTCTAGCCCGCCGCGGTGCGCACCACCAATGGTTTATCGCCGTGCATGTTCGGCTGTGCTGAATTATGACTCATAATATGGCGAGAGGAATGGTGTGGGCGCGGCAGGCCCAGCGGACGGACAGACGCTCTTTCGCCATCAGTGGCACTGGGGGTGTTGGATTTCTGGTTGTGTTTTGTTTGCTTCGGGTTTGTGTCTCATAATACGGCGGACACTGTACCGCCAACACTGGTGGGATGGTGGCAGGATTTTGCATGGAGGTCTTGCCTGAAGACTGCTAAACTCGTAATGAGGGCCTCAGACTTGATGTGGACAAAGAATTGAGTTTTCAATCATGCCCTCAAGGAAGAAGGAGGAAGGACAGGCGTACTCCCTAAAATCACACAAAGCAAAATAGGAGCAGGCTGCATCTCAGATCATGCCATGATCATTTTAGAACTAGACCTGCAATTACAGGTACCCAAAGATAAAAAAAACTACAGAATGAACACCTTGAAGTACAGGTTGCCTGAGGAAAAGAAGAAAGTGCTTAGTTACTTCAAAAAATGTCTCGACCTGAATGACAACTGAGTGATCTTTTCCCAGACCCTCTAAGCTGCATAAACTCCTATGTTAAAGGCATATTAATGAGGTACACAGCATTGGCATAGAATGCAGAACTTGAAAAGAAGATGAAACTAGAATCGGAAATCATTGAGCTTAACGGGAAATATCAAATCTCACCAAGGAATCTCTGAACTCTCTTATGGCTAAGAAACATGAGTTGAATGCTATATGCACAATAGAAGCAGACAAGGCTCTGCATTGCATCAAAGGATGCCAGTATGAGCATTGTGAGAAATCTGGCAGGATTATGGACTTTAAATTCAAATAACGAGAAGCAAGATGAACCACACCAATGTTGACACTATCTTTGATAATCTTGTATTATAAAATAAAGCATCAATGCAGGATGAGGCAGTGTTGTCCTCAAGCATATATGAGGCAATGAGCCCTAATAAGAGATAATCAACCAGTAAAGGAATTGCATAATCAAAGCAGTAGACCTTCTTGAGTCACATACATGTTGAAAACCTTGATGGTTTATTAAAAAATTAAAGTTTAATCATTACTGTGAGACGTGGCCTCATTTTGCCTCATCACCCCCCAATTCTTGCCTGATGTTGATGTGTCCTAGAGGTTGGTAGTACCCAGGGTCCCTGCTAACCAGGTTCACTGGGCCAGAGCTCTCTCCCTAAATCTGTTGTGATTCTTGGCACAATTGGATACACTCCTACATATCACTTTACGACCCTAGTAAATGGGTGCCCAGGGCATGGGATAGTAGGAGTAGGCCCCTGAAGACACCTGCACTGATTGTGTCACCCTACAGGGCCCTGCACCCAGATACACCCAGCATTGCCAGTGCAGGCTGAGTGCGCTGGAGCAAACCTAAAAAGGCAAACTCAACATGACACACTCCCTACACGGCATATGATATAGGTAAGTCACCTCTGTGGTAGGTCTTACAGCCCTATGGCAGGGTACACCATACTATATGGGAGGGCATAATTGCATGAGCACTATGCCACCACTATGTCCTTGCCGAACCTGGGACATAGTGAGTGAACAGAGCAGCAATTTTAGGTACATGTACTGGACACTGGTCAAACACAAGTTCCACGGTTACATGATGGCCACTCTGTACCCTGGGTTGTTTGGTATCAAACAACTCAGAATATGAAATCCAAACTGGTACGAGTATTGGATTTAGCCCAAAATTTACCTAAGAGTCACCTTAGAGGTGCCCCCTGCAAAAGCTAACCTAACTGGCATAGTTGCTGACTGGTTTCATCCAGCCTGCCACTTCCAGACAGCCAATATACAAACCTGGGGAGAGCCATGGCTCTCTTGTTTGTAAAACAATGCCCTTCCTGGGTGGAGGAGCTAACACCCCCTCCCTCAGGAATGTTCCACACCCTGGCGGTGAGCTTCAAAGGGCTACCGCTCCTTAAAGTCGAGCTTCCAGGCCTGCTGCTAGCAGCAGATGGCTTTCCACTTTGCAAACCCCCACTTTTGGTGGGAGCAAAGGCAGGAAACCAGACAAAGGGTGGGGGTGGGATGGCCTCACTGAGCCTGTACCAGCCCTGAGGGCTTCCAGGTGAAGTGGATCCCCCATTTCATTTTCCTCAATGTTGGATGGTAGGAAAATAGCCAAAGAGGTTTAGGGAAGTGACCCTTCCCACAGGAAGTGGTCACTGTAGTGGGTGTAGCCACCCAAGGGTAAGTGTCCCATTGGACAGTCCCAGGTTCCCCCTAAAACGCCCACTAAATTCAGTATTTAGTGGCCTTCCCTAGATCAAGACATTATTTTCATCTGGGAGAAAAGAAGACAGCATCAAAGAACCCGCCAAGATGAGAACAGAGGACCTGCTGCACCAGAAGAGGCTCCAAGACCCCTACTTGCTGCACTAGAGTCCCGACAATCGCCACTGCTGAGGAGCTGACCACTGGACCAACCTCAAAAGACCCTGAGGACCTTCAGGCTGTACAAATAGCATGAGATCTCCGTCCTGAGTGGAGGTACCACTCAAGAATCCAAAGGAACCTGTAAGGAACCTGCAAACCGGTTAGGGACACTTTACCGACCAAACAATATCTCCGTGACCGGAAGTTGCAGCCAGACGTGACAATACACCAATAACAATCAAGATAAGACCTGCAAGTGTGCCAAGTTTGGTGGCACAGGGGGCCGAGTTGTGCCAATACCCCAGGTACTGACCAGTGCACATCAGACATCACCAAAAACAGCTCTCCCAGAGCTGCAACTGGACCAGGAGGAAGCCTCAGTCAAGGAACTTCAGTGACACCCTGGAACTCTCACCACAGTGCTCACGATGGCCTGCAAGACCTCAAGATGAAGACTTGCCTCCTGCTCCAAAGGGTCCCTTTGCACACAGCATTCAAGACCTCCAAAACGCCCCAGGTCCCCAACCACTTGCGACCTCAATAGCCCAAGGGGACCTCCAGGCGCCAAATATAAATCTGCAAACCAGCTCCTTTTCCAAGTGGCCCCTCCAGGTGGCCTGTGCCTGTGCCAAGAGAGTTTCCAATGCTGCTCCCGCCAGAACCGGGAGCAGCATGAGGCTCTCCAGCTGGCACAAGGTGCCCACAGACTGCTGTGACCATCCTGCAAAAGAAGAGACTGGTAACCCAACTGTATTTTTAATGTGTAATTACTCACAGAAAGACTAACTTTATTAAAACTTTGAAAAGTCATGTCTCAAAAAGTACTTAATGTATCGTAAAGATCTTTGTCTTAAAATGTATATAAAAGTCTGACGTAATATTATAAATTCTGGTCTCGAGTTATTCATTGAGTGTGTGTGGTGAATGCTTGGATTTGTGAGTACAATAAGTACTTAGCACATCTCCTGGATTAGCCTAACTGCTCGACCAGCTACCATAAAAATTGGGGCATTAGGTGGTCTAATTTGTACCTCTGGAACCCAACGTGTGGTTGCCTGGACCCCATGCATAGTGTGCCTAGTTTTGCACACTACATAGAGGGCGAGCCTCCTACAATTACAGAAAGTAAAAATGAGGTTAGTCACTTATTGATATATAGGCATAAAGTTCTAGGCAAATAAATGCTGCAGGAGTGTGATTTAGCACCTCTGTCTCATGTAACACATGTGTGCTCCCTAAGAGACAGTCAAAGCAAGCTTGGCTCACCAACAAAGTGAGCCCTTTTTATAGGCAAATACACAGGGAAAATCACACAGTCAGTATAAGGTGGACAAAATATTCCATAGGCTCAACAAATCATAATTCTGATTAAAGTGCAGAAATATCCGGCACCATTCTCACACCACCCTCTAAATTAATAATAATTAATACCCTGCTAACCTAGAGGCACATTTACTATTATTCTACATAACACAGCACAGCAGTGGAACTTGGTATAAGTGTGCTGCTTGAAAGGGAGAAGGTGGAAGTTCTCCATATTTGCAAAGATATGCGGCATTTCAGCTGTTTCCTTTGCTGGCGCACTCTGTGGTGCTGCCGAGCACCATCGCAGAGATCCTTGCACCTGGTGCAAGGGTGTCTGTGTTACAGCAAGGATTTTTTGTGCAGAAAAGTACACCTTTCTGCCCAAAAATGCAATCCTTAAAGGTGCATCACTCTTTATATGTGGGGTGCAGAATGCAGCAAACATGGAAAGGGGAAGTAACAACAAGAAGTAAAGATATTTGTACATGTTTCTCTCTGTTAGGTAGGTGCACCATTTTGGCACAAACCCAGGTTTACAAGTTTTTGTAAATCTGGGTTTGCATGGGAATGCCCATACTCCACTCATGTAATGCCTACCTGAAGCAAAGTAATATAAGGCAGCAGTTAATTGATGGGATTCTGATGTCAAGCTTAGAAAATAACTTGACAAATCACAGATGAGAAAGTGGCCAAAGCAACTAAGGAGGTGCTTGGGGAAGAATCCAATGGAAAGCAGACTTCCTGCAGAACTCTACAAACTGTTTTCAGTCCATTTGCTGGAAGAATGTTTAGAGAAACAATGATGACAAGTGGCTTACCAGCTGCCAGAGCATATGTTTCACTGATCCCCAAACCAGGGAGGCACCTATTACAGAGTAAAAACTACAGGCCTATATTTGTTATTGACAATGAGGTTACGATCCTGGTTACGGTTCATGCAACCAGATTGAAAAAAGTTATTCCATTACTTATTCATAAGTATCAAGTAGGCTTTGTCCTGGTAGTGACAAACAGCCTATTTGGTTTCTCACTACTGGGAGTGCTGCCTTCTCATAGGATTCCATTGGAAATGCCCTGCCTTATGCCTAGGGGGTATTGTCTGATTTATGAGGGGTAGGGTAGGCATGTTTGGCATGGTTGTAATGGTAGTAAGAAATGCTGCTTACTGGTGTAGGTGGATTTTTTATTATCATTACAGAAATGCCACTTCTAGAAAGTGAGCATTTCTCTGAACTTATGACTCTGGTGTTTTGCAGCTTGAGTCCAATCCACGTCTGGAGCAAAGTGACAGTTGGCCTTTGTACATACTTTTCAGACAGCCTATACATAGGCATAAGGCAGGGCATTTCCAATGGAATCCTATGAGAAGGCAGCACTCCCAGTAGTGAGAAACCAAATAGGCTGTTTGTCACTACCAGGACAGGACAACCTGACACATGTCCTGCCTTCTACATACATAGCACCCTGCCCATAGGACTAGCTAGGGCCTAACTTAGGGGTGACTTGTAGTAAAAAGGGGAGTTCTGGTCCCTGTGGCAGTAAACTGCTAATGCAGGCCCTGCGCTAGCAGCCCTGAGAAAGGTTTGAAAGGCTACTTCAGTGGGTGGTGCAAGCAGCGCTGCAGGCCCATTAGTAACATTTGATTTACAGGCCCTGAGTATAGGGATACCACTGTACAAGGGACTTACAGGTAAATTAAATGTGTCAATTAAGTATAAGCCAATCATACCAACGTTTAGAAGGGAGAGCACCTGCACTTTAGCACTGATCAGCAGTGGTAGGGTGCTCAGAGTCCTAGAGCCAACAGCAAGAGGTCAGAAAAATTAGGAGGAAGGAGGCAAAAAGTCTGGGAATGAACCCACAAAAAGGACCAGGTCCAACACTCCATCATAGTCAGCCTGTATTTGTGACTATGTCCCGGTCCACCCTGAGTTGGCGCTTTGTGGTTCTAAGCACTATTTTTACTCAAAACTGAGACTGCATATCTCAGGTTCTACTGGTTGGGTTTTTGTTGTTTTGATCCCAAATAAATTATTAAATTCACTCTGTTTTTCTAAATTGGTATGGGATTTTTCATGTGTTTTGTTTTCACTTTAATACTGTTTGAAGTGCTGCATGAATACTTTACACATTGCCTCTACGTTAAGCCTGAGTGGTTTTGTGCCAAGCTACCAGAGGGTTAAGCACAGGTTAATTTGAGGTGTGTTTGTGTTTCACCCTGACAGCGATTGTGGTTGCTGCTTCAGTAGGGTTTCACTTCATCAACCAATAATCCAATTTCCAACTGAAACATGTTTAATGTACATGTTGTGTGAGTTTCTACTGCCATAAGGCTTTATGAAATACCTGTTTACTATCCAAATTCTAATAAGTAGATCTAAATACAAAATGTACATATTGCCTATTGGGATTGGTACAATGATGAACTGTGTGCTATGTGCAACTCGAAAAGGCCATATATTTGAGGCACCATAGGGAGGTTTTAAGCCAGTGGGACTGACATGCCACTAGTGATCAGAAGTAATAGGCACCATGTGATGTGTGCATCTTAAAGCACCATAAGACCAGTTGTGCAAAAGTACAAGCAATAGAGGTGCTTTTCAAGAGCACTGACAAAAGATGCATGGTAAGCAATGAGCTATCATTAAAAATAAGGCTTTAGAATTATAGCAAGGGAATACCAAATAGTTACCCCACTACCAGTGTTGCCAATCTACATAAGTCTTCGTACTGGTCCCAAACATGTTTGTACAACTAGAGACAATTTTATTGGACCCTCTCAACACTAGGTTTGATTTTTTCAATCAGTAGCAAGCACTAAAGGATGCCCCCCACCCAGCAAAATGTGATCAGGGGCTCCATTGTCTCCCAGATCACACAGATATTAATTGATCTTGGGCTCAATGGGGTGCCCCTGAAGGGATATGTCCGCCGTGTAATGTAGGCGAAGTTACTTTCCCAAGCGTTTACCTATTTCTTAGTCCATGCCATTGTACACATCCTGCAAGGATTGCAATACCATGGCTTTGGGAGGTAAGGGGGCCTCTTCAAAACAAGAAACCCTGTCCTCCACACACACGCACACACATTGTGGGGTCGGTGGGGACCTCCGTTATGCTCCTGCCTTCAATCAGGAGTTGGCTTAAGCTGCCTCAACTATGCTGCAGGTCAATGTGCAAATAGAGTGGTAATACCCTTGGCTTTTCATGTGTCTATGTTTGTGTGTCGTTGTGCACCATATTGTGCTAAGAAAAATGCTGGTTCACCTTCATGTTTAGTATGCTCCCTTGATCAATAGCAATACTGAGTGTGGCAACTTTAGACTCCCACCCATCATTTGACTAAAGGATTCCCAGATGCATTTTTGGCTTTACCAGAGCCATGATGGCATGCTTTGTGAGGTGTTTTGTACAACAATGGTAGCCATTTTGGCTCGTGTTGTTAAAACCTGAGATAAAGTGAGTCTTTAATCTCTTCAGCACGGTTATTAAGACAGTGATTACATACTGCATACATATAGGGGCATATTTACTACCATTTTCCACTAGGTTTGTGTCACCAAAGTGACGCAAACCGATATAAAATGTTTATTTGGGATTCACTTTCCAGTTCATAATTAGTTTTGCACTGGAAAGTTGCTTGCAAATAATGCCAAGCAGCACTGCTTTGCCTTACTTTAAGTCAAGGAGGCCTTCAGTGGGTGGAACATAGGCAATCCCATGCAGCCACCAGTGGTTTTTGATGCAAAGTCTTATCTGCTAACAATAGTAGGCAGAGATTTGCATAAACAATAATGCCTCTTTGAGGCAACCATTCAAAGAGAGAAATATTTGTATTTCTCTAAACGTTTTCGACTTTGCATGTGTGTTGCACTGCACAATCCACAACCAAAATGGGAAAAGTTTTAAAGTTTGTTTAGGCTGGTCACAAAGTTCGTCTAGGCTGTTCACCAAGTGCCTGTATATGAAAATCATCATCAACTAAGTCTTCCTTCAGTATTTATCTATCCTGTGATGAGGAAGGGGTACCACAGCTTTGTTGATTCTCGCTGAGGGGCTGAAGTTGAAATGCATTTGTATTTTGTATTTTTGTATTTGTAAAATTCATCAGTAGCCAACCCAAAACATCAAAGCCTCTCAGAAATTACTCAATTGGTAATCTTCTTACCCGAACACATACCCAGTCTGAGGCTGCCCTTCATTACCAGTCTCTTCTCAAACTGCACGGGGAAGCACAGTTCGTACAAATGGTGTGTGGTCATCACCTCCTCTGGGCAGATAGATTGCCCACTGAGGGCGTGTTGAACCAGTAGGCAGACAGTAGCCTGGAAACAAGGGGAAAAGTGAGTGTTCAGGGGCAGTACTATACCTGTACATCACCACTATATAAAACTAAGGAAAACCCGTGGAATGCGAAGGGACCTGGCATAACAGATGAGTTTTGTCCTTCCCATCGCTCTTCTCTAAGCCGAGTGCTATTTTGGATCTCGGAAAAGGAACTACTGTGTGAAAGGTGGAAATTAGAAGGTTGGGAGAGGGCGTGGCATACCAAGGTGCATTTGACCTCTCAGTAGCCCTGTTTTCTCAGGGAGGAGAATTCGACCACAAAATAAAACAACAGATTAGGATGGAGTTGGATATTCCTACATGGAAAAATATACCTTTGTTGAAATTTGATTCCTTAAACCTTGGATGCAAACGAGGCAATGAAGTAATAAACTCAGGTGACAGGTGTTATTAGTTATTTACCAGTAAAGTAGCATTCGATCTTACCATTGTTTTTGATCAACTGTTTGCTTTGATGCGTACCCAGAGGTATCTGTGGAAAAGCTGTTATAAATCTGTTTATTTGGGCCTTGCAAAAAATGTGCTTCTAATGCTGTATGTCCTGCACTTGTTGGAATGTTGCGCAATCCTTTGCTGAGCAAGTACCTTATCTTACAAACGAATCTATCATTAATCTCTAAACTGTGTCTGTGCCTAAGGGCTTCAAACACTGTGGAAGAATTATACCTCATCAGAAATTGCAGTGATTGGCTTCTGCCCTCATGGCTCAATTGCATTGAACTAAGTGACACCAGCGAGTTCCTTACCTGCCCGCAATCGAGTTTCAAATGTTTGCCTTTCCACCCCGTTTGGGGCATATTGTTGGCATCAACTAATTCCCACTGTGGTTTCTTGAAACTGGAGTTTTCATTTACTTTTGTGCATCGAAAAAGACACTGTAAGAAAAGAGTCCTAAAGAATTTCAGAATTGTAAGGAACTCTGCACTACACCCGTGAGGGGAGGAGCTAGATATTTGCAACAAAAGAGAAATCCCAGATATATGTACAGCTGGTTGAAAAATACTGGTCGCACATTATGCAATATGTGGGTCTCACAAGACCACAGGCTCCCATGTGAACCAGCAATTACCACGGACGCGGAATAGTTTAAAGCCGCATCCGAGCTTGAAGCCAGCACTTGGCTTCTCATTTGGCTATACTGAAAATCCCCACACTTCCTGATTTAATTCTAGTTACCTGCTGGCCCCACTGCCTGCACACCTTTTTTGTATCTACCTGCACCTTTGTTGGCATTACTTCCTTCCCTGCTGGCCCCGCATCCATTTTTGCCACTTACCTGGAGAAGGGTGAGGTCTCTCCTTCTTCTATTGGTCCCGTTCCTATCCTGCTTTGGTCCACTCTACCTACCTGGAGATACTTACCTGCGCCAGTGAGGCTGAGGCACCAGTTCCCTCATGAATTCACTCTGCTCCTTGGCAGAATCTCTACAACGTGCACGGTGACAATCTATTTATATGTATATACATATGTTCATTTGAAATGCCTTATCTTCTGCAGTGCCTGGCTGGATCCTTTTCCTTGTGCTGCATTTTGTGTAGTCTTCTTGTAACCGCCCCTCTTTCTCTGGAGTTGGGGCAGCATCTGTGACATACCTAAGCACAGCGTCATCTTCAAACAGGTCAGTGCACTAAGCCTACGGCTCCAACAAACTTATAGAAACATAACTACTTATCCTATGACACTGACAGAGATTGTGGTTGTTGCTTCATTAGGGTTTCACTTTATCAACCGGTAATCCAATTTCCAATTGAATGGTTCTGGGGTAGAAACGTATCCTGCTCTTAAAAACAAGACGCTTGCTTGGTTGAATAAGAACTGTGGATTTCCTTGTGCCCTTGCAAATGACATTTTATTTACCCGCAGAGTTAGCTGGATTGGCAATGGCCCTAAAAATAGAGGTGGAGACTGTATTATTATAAATTTTAAACACCCACAACACGTGGCAACAGTGCTTCTGAGAGCTGCAATTTTGCCAACTCTAGAAAATGCGGTTCTTGCTAGACCTCTTGGCTTCTTTTATAATCATGGGTCCAATACTCAATGTCGCTCGTTGTATGTGCAAGGGCAATGTTCAAATGAGAACGGAAGAGGTATGGATGCCTGTACCCCAAATGTATTTGTGAATATGTCCCGGTCTCAAATTAGGGGGGAGCCAAGTCGTCATCAGTTGTCTTACAGGCAGACCGTTAACACTTTACCTCTCCACAATCGGTATGCTGCTTTATCTTCTATGGAGGAAAATGATTGACTGCCAAACGTCTTGGGAATTTCTTCCCAGTCTTCAGCATCGTCCATCAAGATTGCTACATGGAACATTGCTGGTTTAAAGAGCAAGTCTGGGATAGCCGAATGGGAAAGGACACTAAAATCCTTTGACGTCATTGCTTTACAAGAGACTTCGGATCAAACGAATAGCTTTTCTTTAGATGGCTTTTGTCATTTTTGCATTCCAGCTACAAACAGTGTGGCAGGAAGACCTAAGGGGGGACTATTAAGCCTTTTCAAACTGGATATGAAAGGTACCTTAACTCAATGCCCCTCGGGCTCAATAAATTGTTTAATTGTTGAGCTTTCCACCCAGGATAAGGGTAAGATCCTTTTTATAAATTTTTAGAATTCGCATGCTAATGATTGCACCAGTCAAAACCTGGATGACTTGGATAAATTTTTGTCAGTCTATAGTATAAATGTTAATACATTTGAGTTAATATTATTAGGGGACTTTAACATACATCCATGTACCCTACCATGTATTAGGAGGGATGAGGAAGGCCCTCCCTTTTCCTCAACTGCTCATCCAGAACATACTAGGCAGGGGGATTATTTTGAGCTTTTCCTCGCTAAATGGAACTTATATGAGTCTGGCTGTGGAGATGGGAATAGTAGGTCCCCTACGTTTAAGGGCAAAGAAAATGGTACTATTATAGATTATATTTTTTTGTCTTCTTTTTTGTTAAATAGTGTTTTAGATTATTGTACTGAGGTGTCAGTTTTTAGTGATCATAATCCTGTTCTACTTGTTTTTAAGAACACTGAACTGATTTCTCTCAAATTAGTCGCAGAGAGTGGGGGCTTGAACCTTAAAGTCAAAGACCAGAATCGTAGGTTGAAGTGGACAAAAATAGTCCCTGAAACTTTTTTCCAGGAGGTCTTGTCTAACGTGGAGGATGAAATCTCTATATGTCTAGTGGAAAATCCAGATCCTAAGGAGGTTATAGCAGCATTTGATCAGATTTGCTTAGAAATTAATCGTAGTCTTCAGACTAAATCTAGCCAGAAGGCGCTAGAGGGCAATAGATGGTTTGATAAGGAATGCTCTAAAGCACATGGTGTACTACTTAAGGCATTAAAAACTATTCCTAAAGATCGATCAAAAATAGTAAATGCTAGGAAAGTGTATAAAAAAACTATTCTAGAGAGGAAAAGGACTCTGAAAGATAACGCCTTGGCTCAACTCTTGGATCCAGATACCCTAAAAAACAGTGGTTTATTCTGGAAAATAATAAATCAGCCCTTTTTTTCTGATGAAACTAATACTCCTTTAGAGGCAAACATTCCAGATGAGGGCTGGATAAAACACTTCAGTCAGATATACTCTAATACTGGTCCTCCTGGTGGAATTTTAGCAGATGATGTTGGGGTAATCTTCCCTGACAAGGATGCAGTTATTTTTGCAGTTGCAGATGTTGAAAGGGCTATAGACCTAACCACAAAAAACAAAGCCCCAGGCCCAGATGGGGTACCTGGGGACGTTTTTAAAAGTTTTCCAAAATTTTGGTCTAAGGTATTATGCAAGGTTTTTAATAATCTTGCATTTGATAAAATCCCGTCTTCCTGGAAGAAATCTATAATTATACCAGTGTTTAAAAAGGGTAATAGGCAAGACCCATCTTGTTACAGGCCGATTTCACTGATTGATTCCTCAGTGAAAATTTTAGGTCGAGTTATTTTAAATAAATTGAACGATTGGTTAACAGAGAAAGGGGTCCTAGCAGATGTGCAGTATGGTTTTAGACCTAAAAGGAGTACTATAGATCAAGGTTTGAATTTGTATTTATAAATAGAGAAATACACGAAGGCGAAGGAGGGTTCCATGTATCTGGGGTTCATGGACCTCTCGTCAGCCTTTGATCTTGTAAATCGATCTAAATTATGGAAAATCTTACTTGACATGGGACTGGACAAGGCTTTTGTTAACCTCTTAGTAGATTTACATACTGACCTAACAGCTTCTGTTAGAGTTACTACTGCGGGGCGATGCACTAGCCACTTTAACTCAGAAAGGGGAGTCAGGCAGGGGTGCATTCTGGCTCCCCTCCTTTTTACTATTTATATAAATGCCCTGGAATCCACATTAAAAGATGCTACCCAGGACACCCCTCGGATAGGAGAACTTGGTATTCCGGTCCTCCTATACGCGGACGATGCGGTCCTGCTCTCTCGTACTGGTGTTGGTCTTCAACGATTATTGGACGCCTATGAGGTTTTTATGACTTCCCTGGATTTAAAGATCAACGTTAAAAAGTCCCAGATTATGATTATGGGTAAGGGTAATAAAAATAAACGCCCCAAAATTTTTACTTGTGGGAGGCAAGAATTATGTAGAGTAGCAATATTTCTATACTTAGGGATCACTTTCGATGAGAAAGGCTCCTGGGGTCCCCAGATAAAAAATAGAAATGTTGCCCTTGTAAAGTCGTCTTCTGCTCTTCGGGGTTTTATGAATAAACTCGGGGCGAGGCCAATTGTTAGTTTGCTAAAAATTTATGAAGCAAAATGCCTTGCAATAGCAACGTATGGAAGTGCGATATGGGGCTATTGCTCTATGGAAAGTATACAGATCACGGAAAATAAATTTCTAAGATCGGTTCTCTCTCTTCCCCAGTCTACTTCCACACACATTGTCCATACTGAATTGGGTGTGGGCTACATTTCAGACTTGATCAAACTGGCCCCCGTTCTAGCCTAGCTAAAGATCTGGCTGAATCAAGAAATTCCGCTCAACCACTCCATTTTAAAAGATTGCCTGCAGCTGGATAAAGTAAATAAAATAGCGTGGCTAGTTTATATCAAAAATTGTTTTGCTAGATTAGGGAGATCGGATCTTTTTTATTCCCCGGAATCAATAACTGTTAAAGATATTGGTCTGATTAAAAGCATGATGAAAGATCTGTTATATTTAGAAAGAGAACAAGTCGAATATGAGAAACCATCGGTGCGGGCCAGTATCATTTTGAGTACTTATGTGGGCCCTGAATTATATTTGTCTATTGTAAATCAACCTTTTCACCGGTTTCTACTCACACGCTTTCGGTTTAACCTGATCCATCTAACTCTTGGCCACTTTCAAACCTGGTCTCCTCCGGAAAAAGGAACGCCGTGTAATTGTGATAATTTTTCGATCCAGAATACAATGCATTTTCTGTTATTCTGTGACCATTACGCGGCCTTAAGAAAGAAATATTTGTTCCCAATTTTAAAGGAGGAGGGGTTTATACAGGTTAAACCTGCCCTCTTGTTCTTACAGTTATTGCAGACCCCTAGGATTATGTTCCATGTTGCTAGTTTTTTAGTGGGAGCTGTTAGGGTTAAGAAAAAGAAGTTCGCCATTAATCCGATTATTTTATTGGAATGAATTGAGTGATTAATTAATTTTTTATAGGAAATGTAATTTCTGTGAATCTGGGAGAATATTAATGTTTCACGTTAAATGATGTTTTTAGGAGGTTTTACTTTACTGACCCCCCTTTTAAATATTGTAGATAATATGAATTGTTGATTGCCTGTAATATTTGATTGTACTTTTTTTTATGCCTTTTTATGATATTTATTTATCGAAATAAAGTACTTTGACTGACTGACTGACTGCTTTGATGCGTACCCAGAGGTATCTGTGGAAAAGCTGTTATAAATCTGTTTATTTGGGCCTTGCAAAAAATGTGCTTCTAATGCTGTATGTCCTGCACTTGTTGGAATGTTGCGCAATCCTTTGCTGAGCAAGTACCTTATCATACAAACAAATCTATCATTAATCTCTAAACTGTGTCTGTGCCTAAGGGCTTCAAACACTGTGGAAGAATTATACCTCATCAGAAATTGCAGTGATTGGCTTCTGCCCTCATGGCTCAATTGCATTGAACTAAGTGACACCAGCGAGTTCCTTACCTGCCCGCAATCGAGTTTCAAATGTTTGCCCTTCCACCCCGTTTGGGGCATATTGTTGGCATCAACTAATTCCCACTGTGGTTTGTTGAAACTGGAGTTTTCATTTACTTTTGTGCATCGAAAAAGACACTGTAAGAAAAGAGTCCTAAAGAATTTCAGAATTGTAAGGAACTCTGCACTACACCCGTGAGGGGAGGAGCTAGATATTTGCAACAAAAGAGAAATCCCAGATATATGTACAGCTGGTTGAAAAATACTGGTCGCACATTATGCAATATGTGGGTCTCACAAGACCACAGGCTCCCATGTGAACCAGCAATTACCACGGACGCGGAATAGTTTAAAGCCGCATCCGAGCTTGAAGCCAGCACTTGGCTTCTCATTTGGCTATACTGAAAATCCCCACACTTCCTGATTTAATTCTAGTTACCTGCTGGCCCCACTGCCTGCACACCTTTTTTGTATCTACCTGCACCTTTGTTGGCATTACTTCCTTCCCTGCTGGCCCCGCATCCATTTTTGCCACTTACCTGGAGAAGGGTGAGGTCTCTCCTTCTTCTATTGGTCCCGTTCCTATCCTGCTTTGGTCCACTCTACCTACCTGGAGATACTTACCTGCGCCAGTGAGGCTGAGGCACCAGTTCCCTCATGAATTCACTCTGCTCCTTGGCAGAATCTCTACAACGTGCACGGTGACAATCTATTTATATGTATATACATATGTTCATTTGAAATGCCTTATCTTCCGCAGTGCCTGGCTGGATCCTTTTCCTTGTGCTGCATTTTGTGTAGTCTTCTTGTAACCGCCCATCTTTCTCTGGAGTTGGGGCAGCATCTGTGACATACCTAAGCACAGTGTCATCTTCAAACAGGTCAGTGCACTAAGCCTACGGCTCCAACAAACTTATAGAAACATAACTACTTATCCTATGACCCTGACAGAGATTGTGGTTGTTGCTTCATTAGGGTTTCACTTTATCAACCGGTAATCCAATTTCCAACGGAAACATGTTAAATGTACATGTTTTCTGATTTTCTACTGCCATAAGGCTTTATGAAATACCTGTTTACTATCCAAATTCTAATAAGTAGATGTAAATACAAAAATGTACATATTGCCTATTGGGATTGGTACGATGATGAACTGTGTGCCATGTGCAACTCGAAAAGGGCATATATTTGAGGCACCATAGGGAGGTTTTAAGCCAGTGGGACTGACATGCCACTAGTGATGAGAAGTATTAGGCAGCATGTGACGTGTGCATCTTAATGCACCATAAGACCAGTTGTACAAAGTACAAGCAATAGAGGTGCTTTTCAAGAGCACTGACAAAAGATGCATGGTAAGCAATGAGCTATCATTAAAAATAAGACTTTAGAATTATAGCAAGGGAATACCAAAGTTACCCCACTACCAGTGTTGGAAATCTACATAAGTCTTTGTACTGGTCCCAAACATGTTTCTACAACTAGAGACAATTTTATTGGACCCTCTCAACACTAGGTTTGATTTTTTCAGTCAGTAGCAAGCACTAAAGGATGCCCTTTCGATATGGTTTAAACTGGTGATTATTTGATGCGGATTGGCAATACATCTGGATTTATATATGTGTATGTATGTATATATGTTGTTTCTGTGCTTGGCATGTTTGTGGATCATTGCATGGCTCCTGGTTTTTGGGTTGTTATACTAGATATTTATGAATTTCTGCTCTCATTTTTCATCACTCTTATGTCATGTCTCTATCAAACTATCCTCCATTCTCACTCTGACTCATCCCAAATCCCTTCGACCACTTTCATCTCCTAAATATCTCTGCCTAAGCTCTTCCCTCCACCTCCACATCTAACTCACCAAACCTCACTCTACCTCTGTGACCTCCCACACAACCCTACTAAATTCTCCTGCATTCATCTCACCCTGCTACTATGCTCTCCCTAACCCTTCCACATACTCTTCCCCCCACCACTCCCCTTTATTCATCCCAAGCCTTTGGATTGAGTAAATGAAGGATATACTCCCAATTAACACTTCTGGATTTCTTTCCTCCTCCACCCCTCCATTACTCCAGTCAATCTAACTAACAAACTCTCATATCCGCGGCTCAAATTAACTCATAATAATACAAAAACTGTACTCATTATTAAATGATACTAATCCATCACTAATTCTTGTGGGGTTCCGGAGTAGCGTGCTACTCATCAAAAAGCACTTTGACGCCTCGTCAGGGGTAGTAAGCGCTATATAAATACGATTACAATACAATACAATACAATACAATACTTGAAGGAATCTATCGCTCTACCCAGTAGCGAAACGAAGCTGGAGAGGGTCTCCCTGCAAAGTACATGAAGGGGTCCCCCTCAGGACTCAACCAGGCCAGGTGCTATGCTCAGGGGGCCCTTTCGAGCTAAGGGGCCACCGCACCGCAGGGGCAGAGGGGGCCTTTGTTACTCCAACACCTTTAACTGCGTGTCGATGTGGGGAGCCAATACTTCCAGACAAAGTACTCTCATTATAATAGGTAAGGGATTGCTATGAGGGGTAGAAGAACCATTACCCACACTTACGCCTTAATGCCTATAAGTCAATTATGATACTGATTGTCTTCCCTGTGATTTTTTTAGGAGTCGCAGGATGGGAGAACTGGGTCATCTGACTGAGATACGGGTTCCCCGAGGAGCCATTTCCAGAGCTTTTGTCTTTTCTTCCTCCCTACTCCTATTCCATATCCCCTGCTACCCTTGGGCATATTCCACGAACACCTGTGCCTGTTCTGGGTTTGGGCATTGTCTCTGAGGCGTTAGGAGGACTCTCCTTTCTCCTGCAGATTACCAGCCTAAAGTGGGAGGAATCTTGACACGGTACGGGTGAAAAGGGAGTGAAACACACCCAGGTTTCACTCTCATTCTGCTGTAGTAATGTTTTGTAAACACTACTGCATAACTCACTAAGTTTATTTTTAAGAAGTACTAGAAGGCATGTCTGTATTTTGATTCCATTCTTAGTTGAATCTACCTTTGTGATATTGAAACGTTGTACTGTTGTACATGAATACTGTGCTTTCTTGTATGATTATTTGTTTCACTTAATAACCTGAGCTTCATGAGAAGTCGTTGGATAAGCTTGTTAAAACATAATATGTCAAATCTTTTAAAGTGACGCTTTTGGTGACTGAGTTGGCTGTGCACCCAGGCAATAATAACAAAAATAAGGTTGTTATCCATTGGGATTTATTGTATGAGGGACGCCGTTTCAGGGGACGCCTGCACTGAGGGAAGTACTGCAGCAGTTACACTCCTGTATATGTCTACACATGTGAGCATGTGTGTTAGCCATCTAGGAGCTACACAAATGGCTACACATCGAGGCCTGACACTCTTGCCCCAAGTGCTGAGTAGTGGCAGAGGTTAATTTGAAAATGAATAAGTGAAGGTGCCCAAAGCTCTGCTCGGAAACCTGCTGCTGGTGCAATTCAATGCCAACCCACCGAATACCAAAGCAGTATATTCTTCTATTCACTTCAGGCCTCTTTAATTGACTACCATATACTCCCTCCCTCTTTATCTCACCCTTAATTGACCCTGCTTGCTTCCTTTGTGACAGTTTCTCCGTTTTTCTCTTCTTTGTCTTTCCCCTTTATGTGTTATTTCCTCTCTTGCAATGGGTAAATGTCTGCTGCAGAAAAATGAGCGCAGGTCGCTAAAAGTAGATGCTGGTGATCCATAGATAATGTGAATACCTGGGGACGTACCCTCTGTAGCTTTAACGTGAGATGAATGGAGACGTGAGACATGGGGAATGGCAGAGAGTGAGCAGAGAACGTTCAGCGATCCGCTGCTGGCGAAGGGAGAACACCGCATGCCTCCAGGGCCGGTAGGTGGGCAAATCTCCGTGCAGTGGCAGCGAGGTGTGAAAGCTGCAGCGGGCCCCTTCAGAGGCCAGTGAGACCAATGAGGAGTGAGCGAGAACAAGCGGCAAAGCCGCCTGCAACTGCAGCAAGTAAGCCACCTAGGGGTAGGGTGACCACCTGGCATTGAGGCAAATTCTGGACAGGACTGTAAAAAATTCAGGACAAAGGGTCAAAATTCAGGACAAAAATTCAGGACAAAGGGTCAAAATTCAGGACAAAAATTCAAGAACAAACATCAGTTTTACAGACACACCCAAGAGAGACTATGCCTCACTGTGTTATCAGTGCATTTATTTACTCTTTTTTAACATAGCACTATTTATTCACTGTGGTCTTTTTGTGATTGCCTCCTGGTATGCTACATTCAGGTGTCACATTACGTCCTTGTTCAGTAGTAAATTAATGCCCTTCAGTACTGAGGCAAGGCCATCACCCCTACCCAAATCTACCCGATCTTTCCTGAAGAGAAAGTAACAGCAAATTTTTTATTATGTTTCTGAACATTTTAAAACCCCTGGCAAGCAGTATGGGAAACATTAAGGTAATTAACCTTTATGCTAGTTTAAACAAATTGAACAAAAACATCTGGCTTACCCCAACCGCCCATAGGCTTTCAACCAAATTTTTTTTTAAAGAGGCAGGGTAGATAGTGTGGGCGACAGTCTCACACCTAATGCCAGATTGTGAGGTACCCACAACTTGTCTGTAGTCTCACAGCACTAGAATGTATTTCTGGGACTCTACATTTATCTCAGAAATGGGAGCCCGGTCTACCAATCAAAGATAATAAAAGAGGAGGATGAAATCGAGAGCAAATGGGAGATCCAAGGCAAGTAATTCAAAGGGTTGTTGCTAAAAACTAGATGAATAAAGAAGAGCAGAACAAGGTGGAACAATTCCTAAAATCAGACAAGATGGGTCCACCAAGACTATTCGAAGGTATTGGGTACCTGGGGAGTTGTCTCTGCACACAGGTGCGAAACAGAAGGGGCACTGTCAAGTGGTTGAACAAGCAACACCCGTCCACTTTGGCAAACTCTTCTGGTGCAATGGTCTGCTGTTAGTGCTTTTGAAGGGTGAGCAGGGGCCAGACCACTTGCAAGGTTGTACAAGGCAATTGCCCACATTGTCCATGTCTTTATATGGTTTTGAAATTGAGCAAAAGCCAAACTACAGATCTGGGTTATCCCTAAGTGTCAAGTACACATGGAATCTTAAAAATATTTGGGATGTAAATTGCACAAACAAAATTTGCAAATTTTAAAATGTAATTAGTGTTTCTTTAACATATGGCACTGTTTTCGCCTTTATATACAATTAGATCTTAGATTGAACTGGGAACCAGTTGCCTTTTGATACCTAGTGATTAATATCTACCATTCTTACACTGATTTCCAGGCCAAAAATCTCACAGAGCGAACGGTCCCTCCAAGCCCAGGTTGCTTTTTTAGTCTTCTCTTCTGCTTTCTGGAGAGGCCACATGGCACTAGTGAAGATGGGGTGCTACCCCAATGATAGTATTATTTTGCAAGCCTTCCCCTGCTCGTCCTTCATTCCTTCTTTAGACAGGCCACGCATCTGATTTGGTCACTGCGGTGCCATCGGAAGCTCTTTCCACTCTAAAGCTAACTGTGACTGTGGGTGGATTAGGTCTTCTGGACTTAGAATGCTATTATTCAGATGCACAGGTCCAATGGGTGGCTCGCTGGCTTTCTGCCCACCTCCCTGCATGAGATAGGGTTTACCAGTAAAGACTTTTAAGAAAGGCTTAATGCACTGCTCATTGTTTCCTAATGACCACTCTACGTATCACCATCCGGGGTGATCATGCACGGCTTCCTCTTGCCTTGCCAGAACCTGTAAACTCACTGACACAAAGAAACCCTATGCTCCTGCACTACCTTTGCTAAGCCTTCCCACTCGCATAGGATGGCTGTGCTCAGAGCAACTTCATCAGTGGTATGTTGCAGGTGTCTTAAAATTGGGGACTTTGTTTCTGAACAGTGAGCTACTAAATTTCCAAACCCTTGTGGAAGACTACCATCTTCACCCCGGTCAACTCCTTACTTACAACCACCTTAAATAATAATTTAATGCCCTATTTCATGTCTGCCACCTAGCACTAACCCTGCAAGAGGTGTGCCAGAAGCTCTGTACCATAGGAAATGGTGGCAAACTGATAGAATGGGTGTACAGACCTATCCTGCAACAGGGAAACCACTCCAGGTCTTCTCGTCATACTACCTAGGTGATTGCATGTGGCCAAACCTCTGCAAGATATGGACTAAAATACTGGACTTTCCCCACAAAGTATCCCACAGCTGTCACTTTAAGTAAATTCATAGTGCTTCCTTGTGAATGCATTCGGCCCGTTGCTTGCCATTGGCCTTCTGGTTTGTAACTCACAATTTGTTGCTTTCAATATGCTGGCTTTATTTGTTTTAGGCTATGCAGCTTGAATTCCTTTTTTTTCTTTGCCAAAAACTTATTTACAGTATCCTGCCGAGTGCTCTCTTTCTGTAAACAGGCCTTTAAATCTTGTTCTTATCTTATCATATTTGCTTTGCATTCAGAGAACAAAGTCAAATGTTAGGCTCTGTCTTCGGTGGGAACTTGTGTTTACTTTCCTTTCTCTGACTTCAAAGTGACAGGTTTATGTGACAATCTTGCTGGGTACTGGGGTTAGGAAAGAGTTTTTTCTATTACATGACAACTTTTAAATAAACTTCAGAATATATCAGAATTAGAAGTACAAATCAAGCACATTTTTGTTAATTCTGAACTGTGCTGGAAACAAATACCTTTACATGATTAAAACAAATCATTGCATTAGGTGATGCAATTTCCACACATCATCGTCTGCGCATAGTAGAGTTTGATTTAAAAAACTGTATATCTGTGCACATGTAATGGTCATTTCAATAAAAAATGTGTTGTCTGTAATGACAGTGTGTTAGCATACCATCCATACTGCACTCCACTCTGCTCTGCACCACTACACGCCACTGCACCCTACTCTGTATCACTCTACTTTACTCCACTCCATGCCACTGCACTCTTCTCCATTCTGAACCATTCCACATTATGCCACTGCACTCAATGCTACTTCACACTATGCCTCTCTACTCTGTACCACTCTACTCTATGACACTGCACTTTACGCCTCTCTACACCACTGCGCTCTGCTCGTCTGCACACCATACCACTCCAGTCTATTCAACACCAATCTAATCTGCACAACTCCACTCTCTGCCACTCTGCAACACTGCACTGTACGCCACTGCACTCTAAGCTAATACACTCTATGCTAATGCACTTTACTTTGTAACACTCAACTCTATGCCCCTGCACTCTATATCAATGCACTGTACTTCACTCTAATCTACTCTGCACCTCTGCACTCTATGCCACGGGACTCTACACTACTTTACTCTATGCCATCACACTCTACATCACTCTACAATACTCCACTCTGCACCACTCTACACCACTGCACTCTATGCCACATGAGTCTACTCTGCACTCTATGACAATGCACCACTCTGCATTACTGCACTCTCTGCTACTCTATTGTATGCCACACTACTCCACTGCACTCTATTTAACTCTACCCCACTACAGCTGCACTGTACGCCACTGTCCTCTACTCTGTACCACTGTACTCTAAGCCACTGCTCTCTGTGCCACTCTACTCCACTCTACATCACTGCACTGACACTCTACTCTGCAGCGTTGCACTCTACACCACTGTACTATACACCAATGTACTATGTACTACTACATTCTATGCCACTGCACTCTATGCCACTCTACTCTGCATTACTCCACTCTACAGCACTTTGCTCTACTCTGCACCACTCTACACTATGCCACTGCACTCTCTGCAACGTGAGTCTACTCTGCAATCTATGCCACTGCACAACTCTACACTACTGCTCTCTCTGCTACTCCATTGTATGCCACTCTACTCCACTGCACTCTATGCCACTCTACTCTGTCCCACGCCACTCCATGCCACTGCACTCTACGCTAATGCACTCTAAACAACTGCACTGTACTCCACTGCACTGTACTTTGCACCACTTGGCTCTACGCCACTGGTCCTATGCCAGACAACTCCACTCCACACCACTATGCCACTAACTTTAAGCCATGCTGAACAGCAGCTACTCTGGTGTACAACATGGCTAATGGCTAAAACACATTAGCAAAGCCAATAAATCTTTCGTAGATGAGATCTATTGGCTTTGCCAATGTTTGTTAGTACTATGAGGTACCGAGGTACCTGAAAGAACTGTGAAAAATACAATTACATCATAATAAAGGCTGCTACAAAATGCGCAAATACATTTCAGTTAAATAAAAAAAAAGTGCTTCTCAAATACAGATTTGAATAATATACAGTTTATACCTAGTACTAAAAAAATGTATAACACTCCATTAAAACCACACACTCCACAGCTTACCTTGGAACACCATTACAATACCTCTCTAAAAGAAATATCTTTGCCACCAGAAAACTTCAAGTGACTCCTTTTAGTAAAGTCAAAGCAGGTTTTCAAGCCCCTTTGTATTTGCAGATTTACTGGTTGCCCACATTTGCATGTCTTTAGGGAAGGAGTCCCCTGGCAAGAAGGTCTGCTTCTTATCTGTCTGCCCCTCCCTCAGAGCACAGGAGACTCCCAGCCTTTCAGTCCAGCTGGGGAAACTGATCTGCACGTAATTTCGCCCTGCCTCGGTTGCCCTTTAGGTGAAAGCCAAAATTACGGACAAATGCCGTCCATTAAAGCTTTCATCACGGACAACGGACAGCAAGGCGAAATTACAGACAGTCTGTGAAATTTACGGACGGGTGGTCACCCTACCTAGGGGCCACATGTTCAAAGCATTTGTGACTAGAAAAATGCTTTTTGGGATGTACAAGGCCCAAACTGCGATTCGGTAACTTGATACCGAATCGCAATCTGGGTTTTGCAATTTGGTATTAGGAAGGGATGTGTTCAGGGCGTCCCTTCTGAAGGAGGCTGGCCTGGCTTATAGTGGGTACCTGATGGTGCTTACACCTTGTGCCAGGTCCAGTTATCTGTTATTAGTAGATTAGTAGCGTTCTAGCAGCTTAGGCTGATAGAGGTAGCTATAGCAGAGCAGCTTAGGCTGAGCTAGGAGACATGCAAAGCTCCTACTATACCAGTTATATCATATGGCACTATATCATAAGAAACACAATACTCAGAGTTACTAAAAATTAAGGTACTTTATTTTAGTGACAGTATGCCAAAAGTATCTCAGAGGATATACTCCCTTAGGAGGTAAGTAAAATACACAAAATATACACACAAACCAAAATCAGGTAAGTAAACAGTTGGAAAAGTATATCAAACACTGTAGAACACAATAGAATGCAATAGGAGACAATAGGCGTAGGGGCAACACAAACCATACACTCCAAAAGTGGAATGCGAACCACAAATGGACCCCAGGCCTAGTGTAGTGTGTAGAGGGTCGCTGGGAGTGTAAGAAAACACTAAGGGTGTCCAAGATACCCCACCCCAAGACCCTGAAAAGTAGGAGTAAAGTTACCCTACTACCCCAAAAAAAAACAGTAAAGTCGAGATAGGGGATTCTGCAAAGGCAGCAATTGACCGCAAAGCACTGAAGATGGAGTCGTGGACCTGAGGACCTCCAAAGGAAAGGGACCAAGTCCAAGAGTCACACAAGTGTCCAGGGGGGGCAGGAGCCCACTAAACCCCGGATGAAGGTGCAAAAGGGCTGCCTTTGGGTGGAAGAAGCTGAAGATTCTGCAACAACGGAAGGTGCCAGGAACTTCTCCATTGGTCAGAAGATGTCCCACGGTGTGCTGGAGAAGATGTCCCATGGTGTTTCCACACAGAAAGACCACAAACAAGCCTTGCTAGCTGTAAGAGTCACAGTTAAAGATAATTGGTGCTGCCCGGGCCCAGGAAGACCAGGAGGTCGCCCCTTGGAGAAGGAGACAGAGTGGGCGCACAGCAACATAGAGAACCCAGGCAGAAGCACTTGAACAGGCATTCAAGAAATCTGAGCATGGCAGTTGTGTCAACACAACAAAAGAGGGTCCCACGAAGCTGGTGGTCAACTCAGCGAGTTGAGCAATGCAGGACAGAGTGCTGGGGACCTGGGCTGTGCTGTGCATGAAGGAATCCTTGCAAAAGCGCACAGAAGCCCTAGCAGCTGCAGATCATGCAGCACACTGGCAAGTAAGTACTTGCCTCTGGTGTGGGGAGGCAAGTACTTACCTCCACCAAATTTGGACAGAAGGACCACTGGACTGTCGGTGTCACTTGGATCCAGCTCCTCTGTTCCAAGGACCACGGTCATCAAGATGAGAGGGGGCCCAGAGGACTGGTGATGCAGAAGTTTGGTGCCTGTGTTAACAGGGGGAAGATTCCTTCGCCCCACAGGAGATCTCTTCTTGGATTCCAGTGCAGGGTGAAGGCAGACAGCCCTCAGAGTATGCACCACCAGGAAACAGTTGAGAAAGCCAGCAGGATTAGGCGCTACAATGTTGCTGGTAGTCGTCTTGCTACTTTGTTGTGGTTTTGCAGACATCCTGGAGCAGTCAGCAGTCGATCCTTGGCAGAAGTTGGAGAGGGAGATGCAGAGGAACTCTGGTGAGCTCTTGCATTTGTTATCTGAAGAGAAACCCACAGGAGAGACCCTAAATAGCCCTCATAGGAGGATTGGGTACCTAACCAGATAAGATCCTCTCAGGAGGGGTCTCTGACGTCACCTGCTGACACTGGCCAGTTAGAGGTCTCCATTGTGCCCTCACACCTCTGCATTCAACATGGCAGAGGTCTGGGACACACTGGAGGAGCTCTGGGCACCACCCTGGGGTAGTGATGGACAAGGGACTGGTCACTCCCCTTTCCTTTGTCCAGTTTCACATCTGAGCAGGGTCTGGGGGATCCCTGAACCGGTGTAGACTGGCTTATGCAAGGAGGGCACCATCTGTGCCCTTCAAAGCATTTCCAGAGGCTGGGGGAGGCTACTCCTCCCCAGCCCTTAACACCTATTTCCAAAGAGAGAGGGTGTAACACCCTCTCTCAGAGGAAATCCTTTGTTCTGCCTTCCTGGGACTGGACTGCCCAGACCCCAGGGGGGCAGAAACCTGTCTGAGGGTTGGCAGCAGCAGTAGCTGCAGAGAAAACCCCAGAGAGCTAGTTTGGCAGTACCCTTGGATGGGATTGGCACCCCAATACCAGATTTGGCTTGGGGGGACAATTCCATGATCTTAGACATGTTACATGGCCATGTACGGAGTTACCATTGTGAAGCTACATATAGGTATTGACCTATATGTAGTGCACACGTGTAATGGTGTCCCCACACTCACAAAGTCCAGGGAAATTATCCTGAACAATGTGGGGGCACCTTGGCTAGCGCCAGGGTGCCCTCACACTTAGTAACTTTGCACCTAACCTTCACCAAGTGAGGGTTAGACATATAGGTGACTTATAAGTTACTTAAGTGCAGTGTAAAATGGCTGTGAAATAACTTGGACGTTATTTCACTCAGGCTGCAGGGGCAGTCATGTGTAAGAATTGTCTGAGCTCCCTATGGGTGGCAAAAGAAATGCTGCATCCCATAGGGATCTCCTGGAACCCCAATACCTTTCGTACCTAGGTACCATATACTAGGGAATTATAAAGGTGTTCCAGTGTGCCAATCAGAGTGGTGAAAATGATCACTAGCCTGCAGTGACAATTTTAAAAGCAGATAGAGCATAAATACTGAGGTTCTGGTTAGCAGAGCCTCAGTGATACAGTTAGGCACCACACAGGGAACACATATAGGCCACAAACTATGAGCACTGGGGTCCTGGCTAGCAGGATTCCAGTGACACAGGCAAAAACAAACTGACACACAAGTAAAAATGGGGGTAACATGCCAGGCAAGATGATACTTTCCTACACCTTCCAAATACCGAATGTAAATGGTATGTATGATTGTTTTGTGACCGTGAATGCATGCGAAAACCCCAGCAGGCCACCATCCCTGTGATTTTTGTGATTCCCGGTGAGTGACAAATTGCGACCTACCTCATTAATATTAATGAGGGGGGTCTATTTGCGACCCAACGGGAATCACAAAAGAAACTCAATGGAGTTTCTTACATTTGGAATTGCGATTCCCTAATTGCGATTCACATGGAATCGCAATTCGCATGGAATCGCAATTAGGGAATGGCAATTCCAAATATACGTACATGTGGCCCCTAATTCTCTTCTGCATGCGGCCTGCCAACCTACAAGCCTACCAGTCTCCAAACCCGCTAGCCGACCAATCAGCTTTCTACGTCTAGCCCCTAAATTGGAACTTCATCCAAATCCTGCAGGCCAAGCCCAGGCTGCGCCCAGCAAAATGTGCCCTGCCCAGCAACCTGCTACCTTCACTCTGTTCTGAACCTGGTCTCAGTACGCAGAGGAAAGTAGGGCAAAGGTGAGGCAAAGACGAGGCCCTAGGAGGCAGCGGTTATGGTGGGTGAGTACGGAGGCGGCTGCTATTGAATCCGTGTGGCTTGCGCCCTCCTACAACATAATCGACCACCTATCCTAGCTCCCATTGCCATATTTGTGTTGCCTCCTGCAGTACCTCCTTTCAGTATCTATTGGAGATCACTATGGCCTATCCCATGCCAACCAGCTCAGAATTCTTGTCTCTGTCCGCACTGTGCAGCTTTTCCAGCTCCCCCAGCTCAGATAAGGCACTAGAAAGAGCACAAGCCACACAGGCATCAACAATTTGGGCTCCAGACCCTCCTGATCCTTAACTCTGCCGCATTTCTCCACCAAACGGTATGAGTACACCTTCCAGTATTAACATTAGATCCCGGAGAACAAGAGGCCCTCCTTCAGCGACACATACAAAAAGGAAACACCCGTCTGCCAGCAAGGCAGTAAAGGAAGGTTTAGCCACCATTAGCCTTTCAGCGCTATCGAGCCTCACATTGCCAACTTTACAACTTCACTGTAAATCTACAGCCTCACCTTAGTGAATTGAGCCCCCCCCATGGACACAACTACTAAGAAGCATCAACCAAAGAACTATAATACATTTTTCTTCCTCCAAGACCAAGCTGTAGCCATCTTCACATCGAATTAAAACATGCCAGGTCTATCATCTCCCCAGGAACCAACTGTCATGAATCAAATTGTCTTACACAGTCTTTTGCAAGGAGCACGTATTAGATCCGACCATTCACAACTAAATGCTAACAACTTAACTAGAGGAGAGGAGACGTAGTGCAACAAGCCTCTTATATATCTATCAATGACAGGGACATGATGAGTGAAATCACTTCTAGTCCAGACCTTACAGTTTCCGGCAAACCATCATTGAGCTTCAGAAGTCAATGTGAAAAGATCATCCAGCACTCATAACTTTTGCACAGGTACACACAAAGATGTCTCACTGCAACCATCTTACTGCAAAGGCTATGGTGATTTTTCCATTAAAGTCAAGGCCATGGAAGCCATGGAAGGTGAATTGAGCCAATATTCATACTCCACTCCCACAACTCGCCTTCTACCAGGCTGGGAGTCAAGAAAATTCAGTGAACCAGACCTTTTGCCAGCTAAGCGTACTGAGATAAAAGCCCAACATATAAACACCAGTAGCACTTACTGTGGTAGTCCAACAAAATCAGATAACTTGAATAAAAAAAAACTCCAAACACGCTGTCACTCACTCCAGCAGAATGGGAAGCAATGACAGCTTCATACGGTGGTAACTAGCTGAATCTTTCAACCCTAGACCCACAAACTGGATCAAGCCATCACTATGCATAAATCGAATGAACCAGCAGATGTTTGGGCTACCCATCATCACCATCAAATACTGTATTTGGTTCAAATAAAAAAACATAAAAGACATCAAATATATACATACAAAATTCTCAGACTTACAATAAATAACAATATTAATAACAGTTTCAAATACCAAAAGCAGCATAAATGTAATTTAACACATCCTGTATTATCTCTTAATTTCCCAGATTGCATAAATAAGAAAAAGCAAGGTAACTAGACCTAATGCCCTTGCACAAAAAGATTAGACGTAAAAACCTTCTTCTAGGTGCAATAGAGAGGGTACAAAAAAGGACAAAGTGCAAAGTGCTTTGAGGTGTTTTACCATCACAACAGCATGGCAGAAGTTTCTTAAACCAGGTGCCACGGGGTCGGGAATGCTATTAAATAATGCTTATATTCAGACGTAGCCTGGTAAGTAAAAACCTATGCCGCTCAGAACTAATAATGTCCAAGTATAACATAGGGTGTAGTTGCGGTACCGGCGTCTTCACCTGATCCCTGCCATATTTAGTTTTGGGTCATTAATTAAATGCCAATATACAGACTACCCAAACCTTAAATGGATTGCTACAGGCCTCACCTCCCTCAGTACACGAGGTCAAACAGCGCACGCGTAGAGGCAGTCAAAGCCCAAGCGCCCAGGCACCGTCTGCCCTCGCAAGTACCGCAACCCCAACAGAGAGCATCTCAACAGTACAAGCAAATCATTTTCTCAGTAAGTCCCACTGCTGGATACAATAGTACAATTAAGCATGTGTAACAGGGCTTACAAACTGCCCTGGACATGACAGCCAAGGGCCTGCGGAGGAAAAATCTATACAATAACTCATATTGCAACCCAAACCTATGCAGCAACTTTTCCTTAGTGAAACAGGCAAACAATACCGGCCCTGACCTGGCTGACCAAACTACAACCCAACTTGCATCATGAAGTCTTGGCTGGATTAAGTTGTTGAAGAAGAAGAAAAGGGTCCTTCAAAATAGGCAACTATTTGGAATCACAAGCAAAAGGACTCTCCCCTAGCAGGCCTGGTTTCAAGAAAGCCCTCATCCTGTGACTAAAAACAAATCACCAGAATTGCTAGGCCATGATCCAAGAAATGGTAAGTTAAGCCCAAACATGGAAGAGGCATTGCAAGTCACCAAGCCAACTGATTGCATCCACAGTCCTATTCAGGGCACAACAGTGCCCCAAGAACACGCCAAGCCAAAACCGACAACTACCATAACAAGGCCTAATGTGCAACTGGGCATTAATCAGTCCCCCCCCCCCACCAGACTGGAGCCCCAATTGCCTATGACTTGTCTTGTGGTCCGGATTTACAACACAACTACTAGTGAGGTAACCCTAATGTATCGAGAGTACCAATCGAGAGGGAACTTTGATTATTAAACGGTGGAAACATCCTCCACCTACTAAGTCAGGTTCCAGCTATTACTAAATTGTTCTCAAATGTCATTTCCCTTGTGGAGTTTATGGCTCCTCCTCCAGGACAAATTAATGAGACCGCCAAGGTAACGTGGATGTCGTCTAGAGCAGCCAACAAGGTACTAAGGGCAGCAGATATATTTAAAAACTGGGGGATAGAGGTCTCACCCCCATAGAGAATCAGCATATCCATTTTTTTAAGTAACACAGACGACAAAACTTAGGGGGTCATTACAACCTCGGCGGTCTTTTTGTAAGACCACCGAGAGACCGCCGTGCTGAAGACCGCCAGTGCAGGCGGTTTTCCGCTCTGCGAATTATGACTGCAGGCAGCCATCCGCCCTTTTCCAGGTGGAGAGCCGCCAGCAGCCATACTGGCGGTCGGCGGGTAAGTGGAGGTTGCTCCACCTCCACCACCCGTCAACAGAACACCGCCCACCGAATCACGTTCTGTGATTCGGCGTGGCGGTGTTCCGTTGACAGGGTGCTGGACCGGAGCAGCCCCCATGGATCCCGTCCCCTCCCGGAGGACCAACAGACCTGGTAAGTTAATCGTACGTTAGGGGAGGGGGGTGGGGGGGTGTTGTGTGAATGAATGGAGGTGTGCGTGTGAGTATGTGGGGGGTGTGAGTGCGTGTATGCATGCGGGGGTGTCTTGTGTTTGGAAATGTGTGCGGGTCTGTCTGTATGTCGGAATGGATGTGTGCGTGTATGACTGTGTGTGTGGCTGTTGGCATGTTTGCCGATATGTGTGCGGGTATGTGTGTTGGTGGTGTATGCATGTGTATACGGTGTGTGTCTGGGTTGCGATGTTGGGGGTAGGGGTGGGGAGGGGTGTACTGCTTTCGTTGGAGGGTGGCAGGGGGGTGGAGGGAGGAAGCGGGGTGGGGGGGGTGGTGAAGGCCCCTATCAGTGCCAGGGAAGGACTTCCCTGGCACTGATAGTGCTTACCGCCATGGATTTCATGGCAGTTCCCAACCCCATGAAATCCATGGTGGTCAGCCGGGTCGTGATACTGGCGGCGGTCTTGTGACGGCCGCCAGGCTGGAGACCCAAGTCTCCAGCCCAGCAGTCGTCTCTGCCCTGGCGGTTGGATCGGAGAAGTGGCGGATGACCATGGCAGTAACCGCCATGGTCATAATTCAATTTTTTTTACCGCCAGCCTGTTGGCGGTAAGTCCGCCACTTCTCTGCCAACCGCCAGGGTCGTAATGAAGGCATTAATCTCAGAAACTCTCATAAAAAATCAAGTTTGGTTTTGAGGAACGCACTGAGGAAATCACCTGGGCCCTCTATCTCCCATGATCCTCCACCTGGTCAGACATTCAGCAAAGTACTAATACCAGACTACGACTAGAGCTGGATTGAGGGTGCCCTGAATCAACCCAAAAGGGAAGCATGAACTGGTCCAACTGAATTGACTGAGCTGCCAGGCAAACTCAAAATTTGCCCATGAAACATCCACGGTCTGTCAGACAAATTAGATGACAGCAAGATTCTAAGATTCCTGCTCTCATTTCAAATCATCTTGTTACAAGAGTCCTGGGTAGAAAATATGCCCATGATCCCAGGTTATATCATCTGCACAGTGTCAGCAGCAAAATAATCTATCTGTGGCCGTCACTGTGGGGGTCTAGCAATTTACATCCAGGTCGCCTTGTAAGGCAACGATACAATGAAACAGACAGCATGGAGTGGCCTGCAAATCGTTCAAAGCACTCTCAAACAACGCTCAAGTACGCTCAATTTGGCAGTCACTAACATATAAATACCTCCCAAAGCGGCAACAAAACAAACAGCCATTGAACATTTAAAAAAGGACACTTTTGACTTCCAAGAAGGTCTGCAACCTACAGAAAAAATCCTCTCTGGGGATTTCAGTAAGAATCTACTTGGGCCCCAGCAAGACAAAGAGTTACTAATAACACAGAACGTGTTCTGGTGAATCCCAGAACAAACTCAAAACTTCACCTTCAAGCATGACAACATGGGCAAGGCTCTCATAAAGGAATTAGAGAATCTCAAATTAAGAGCTATCAATGGCCATTTTCAAACTGGTAGCCCACCCTTTTTCACATATCACAATCCCAAGACCCGCCCCTTAATAGACTTCACTGTACTCTCTGCTTCACTAAACCACCTAGTCTCTAGCTTTTCAATACCACTGTGGTGGTTGCCACCCTCCATCCCATTATCGGGAGCGTGATGCCGTCGAAATGCCTCCCAATGAGTTCCTCTGAGAGCCAGAAAGAACACGGTCTAGTTCCAAGGGGATGCGTGCTGGTGGCCCTGCCCCCCTTGAGCCTCACAGTTCGGCTCCCAAGGCGACTTAAAACATGCTCAGGAGCCAACACCTGCCAGCAATTAGAGGAGTGCTTCTGGACAGTGTGTTTCATTTTTAAGAAGGATTTTCAACTATTTTTGCTCATAAAATATATACCTTTTTATTCTTAGCATCTGTGACTGTTAAACTGTATTATCATCTCCCAGATCTCTGTGAAGAGTGCTCAAAGAGTATTATTCTGTTCCACCAAAGCCTATTTATACATCTGGGATCCATTTACCTGATTATTTCAAGTAACTATAACTTCTGCCCTAAGGTAACTATAACTCGCACTCTCGCCATGCACTGCTAATTACCCCAGATATTACAACACTCATGACAACTTCTATAACCTTATTAAAAATATAAATGAAGCATTAGCAGTCAAATTAATGAATAAAAAACTGCGCATAGTGGAGGAGCTAGTTATAGTTACCTTAGGGCATAAGTTATAGCTACTTGAAATAACAATACCTATTGAATTTCTAAGGGTTTGTAAGAGTAAATTCAGAACCTAACTATAATGTCTTCGTTTTTTGTCAGTGAATTGCTATGTTTTTTTAACTCTATTTTCTAACTATAACGTCCATAAAATCTTAGTTTTTTTCAGTCAATTGCCGAAACGTGTCACAATTTTTTAGCACTCGCACTTTTGTAGGGACTGCATCGTGGAAACTGATTAAGTAAATACGAACCCATTTTCTGGGTCTTTACCTACTGTGCTGCCCTTTTTTCTCCTTTGCATGCTTTTGCTGGACGGACGAGATAGACGAGATAGATGAAATGGAGGGAAAGAAGACATTCATATATAAATAAATACATATATATATATATATATGCCTACATATATATACCTACCATTCTAAATGAACTTGTATTGTTCTACACGGATGGTTATTTTCCCCTTCTGTCTTGTTGCTTTCAAAGGATTGGTTTTTCTTCAAGGAAAGAAGAGACAAGAAAAATATAGCTGTGTGGAAAACAACTAGAAAAGATAAACAAAGACTTGTACAATAGACAACTTACATTTTGAATCACATGAACTATTGAATGAACTTTGGGTGACATTCTCCTTGGAATTTTGGGATGACATCGGTTTGTACAACAGGATTATTTCATGGTATATCAAAGGACTCTCATGAAAGGTATATTTGAAAAAGATTGGACAAATAAAAGATATATTATAAGTTTTGCGGTAATTAATCCTAGTATTCTTCCTTGTAGAGAGTCTCACACTAGGAACATTGAATTTAGTGAAGACATTCTTTTCCATGCGGGGATTAAGGGAAAAGTGGGGTAAGGTATATAGAAACATAGAGACGCTAACCCCTTAAAATAAGGTATTTGTTGATCTAGGATGGGGGAAGGCATTACTAATGTGCCTCTGTTTTTCACACATATAGTATGGATTCTATCTATATGAGCCACAAAGAGTGGGAGGTTACAGGAAGATCTGTCTAGAAAATCCACTGCTATCTCATCTCTCTATGACCATTCTCTTTTCCCCCCGGGGTGTGTAGTGATTATAGAGAAGGATATACAGGTTCTCTTGATCATTGATTGATTTAATTATTTTTTAATTTATAGAGCACAACTTATGCTTAGAGGCGTCTTGGCACTTACCAGTGACTAAAGACAATAAACTAATCATGACCGAACAGCCAAGTTTATAGAGATTTCCTTAAAAACTAGATGGAGAAGTGGCTAATTTGAGGTCCTGCAGAAGACGGTTCCAATTACTAGCCATGCAAATGAGGAAACCTCTGCCTCCCGGGTGAAAAGCTTGTTGGGGGAACTACCAGATTTCTTGCATAGCTTGAACAAAAAGTCCTATCAGACTGGTACCATCTGAACCTTTCCTTCAAATATGTTGGCCCTCGACCAAGAAGAGCCTTGAAATCAATACAAAGGAAGCCAATGTAGTCTTCTAACGGCTTGTGAGGCTGAACGGAATCTAAGGACTTGCAGCAGCATCTCTTCTGGCCACCATGAAGGGGTCCAGAAGGAGGTGTGGTTGACGAATAGGATCACTTCTGTCTTAGAAGAGTTCAATTTAAGCTTTTGTCTGTCCATGCGCTGACTGCATTCATATATCCATTGTAACAAAAAGGATTCAGATGTGTAGTCTTCCAAAGAAACATATTGATTATGATTTGTGAGAAAAAATCGCAGCAGGGCCAGGGCTATACCCTCAATCCCTAGGCTCTGTGATCAGTCAATCAAAGATCATCATAGAACATATCAAATGCTGCAGACAGGTCGAGCAGGATGAGGGCAGCATTGCTGCCCACATCCACTGAGGTCCTGATTTCCTCAGTAGCCACAATCAGCACAGATTCCGTGCTGTGGCCACTGTGGATGCCAAACTGTCTATCATCCAGCAAATGATTATTTTACAAAAACCAGGCCAGCTGCACGTTCGTGGCCATTTCTACCAGCTTAGCTGGGAAGGGACGCCCGGAGATGGGCCGATAACTATTTGGATCCAATACATTTAAGTTAGGTTTCTTTAGCAGTGGAAGAACCAATGTGTTTATCCACTGTTTAGGAAATACTACCGAACTGAACATGGCATTAAAGATCTTGATCAGGTAGGGGGCCACTGAGTCAGTCATTAGGTGCATGATCTTGGGCAGACATGGGTACCAATGTTATACTAGAAACGGCCTACTTCACTTGGTCCTCAGTCAGATTAGCAAATTCCCTAAAAGAGATCCTAACATGGACCATCAGCCTGAAATCAATATTGTTCTGGTCTTTGGCAATAATGGAGGAAAGTCTATTAAGGATTACCTTCATTTTCTGTTGAAAAAAAAACTTGCTAACTCATTACAAAAGCCTGGCTACTACCTGCTGAATTTCTAATTGCAGGTGAAGAGAGTTTGGAAACAGTTTCAAACAGTTCCTTACTTGAATTGCTAGCAGATTTAATTTACTTAGAGAAAAATGCAGCTTTTTCAGCCAATACAAGTTTTTTATATTGTGCTATACTCAACTTCTATTTTTCTTTTTCTGTTGGGTCATAAGCTCTCCTCAATTTCACACCTGTCTGCGACATCCTTATTTGGCAGCCCTTAAAGTGTTGTTAAACCACAGAGCTAAGGGTCTGCTTCTCCTGAATACTCTACTGCTTTCAGCCAAAGTAACTTGCCAACATTTCATCAATGTCCTCGGACTCCTTTCATTGCAGAGTTTTAGATAGCTGGGAACACTCATTTCTGAAGATGCATCTCGCTCCCGCAGGATTTACCCAGCCAGCTGAAGGTAGGGTGAGTTCAAACGTAATAACTACCATGAGGTGAGAGTGACCATCTACCACAAGCAGTATGTCTTACCTTTACTCCAGACAAACATATATCAGAATGTGCAACACAAGGCAGTACTCATACCATAACAAGAGATAGAAATGGTCTTCAAGCACAAACCATGATCTGTCTGAATTATGGAAGCAACAATTTCATCCTTTCTGCCGGGGACCAGCACTCCTTATTCTGCCTTGGAGCAATTCTCAAAACAGTTTGTCACCAACTGCTTGGCCTCTGCAAGAAATAATGTCAACCAACATATAAATGTTAACGTGAAAGCTAATAGGACCGCAAAATAATTCAAGCACTGTGTCAATCAAGCCCTTCAGGGTTATCAAAAAGCTCCAAAAGTCAACTTCCTGAAAGATAAACTGACAAAAGCAAAGGCTGCCTACAGAAAATACAGTTGGGGAGGAAAAAGGGAGGCTAACAATAGCCTAATTGCCAAACTGCTGCACCACCTCAATACCAACAAACATGAGAAATTTGTGAAAATCACTAACAACCTAAACAATTTGCCTAAAACAAAAACAGCAGTCAACATCAAAGAAGCAAGCTGATATGATTACCTCTTAAAACATCTTGTCCAACCTGGGAGTGCGCTGAATATGAACAGGACTGTAAGACACCAAGCAAGGGCCTCACCAGTCTCAAACCTCTATTAGAGTAACACAGGCCTTTAGCCCTCCTCACCGCCATGCAGCAGCAATCAAGAACCACATTTTGAGAAGCCACCGAGAGGGAGCCCCAGGTCTGAATGGCATTCCAACAGTCATCTTATGGACGATATATATTTCTGGGCAAGCAATCTGGAGATAGCATATGAGAGCATACAAATTCTAAGCACCATTCCCTCTTTGTGGAAAGGATCTACCATCTCTCCAATCTACAAAGTTGGCAATGATTATGATACCACCAATTATCAGCTCAAAGTGCTACTGGTCGTGTATTCAAAATACTTCACCAGTTGCCTCCTCAAGGAGCTGTCATTCCAGGCTACTCAAAGGCTGGAAAGACCTGTATCAACCAAGGATTAAGGCAAGGGTGCATATTAGCCCCCACACACCTTAACCTTTTCTTAGTGTACCTCCCTACCAGCCTTGCCCAGACACATTCATGTGCCCCAAAATAAGGCAATGCCCTGCAGCCCTGCCAAAGGTACACAGATGACTTAGGACCTCATTACGAGGACCGCTAGACTCATGGTGGCAGTTTGACTCCCACCACAGCGGTGGTCCGACAGCCACATTATGACCATGGTGAAAGCGCCACGGTGTGACCGCCAGCACTGCCACTTTTCCCCTGCCCGATGGCCTGGCAGTGCCGACGGTCTTAATATGCCAGGGCAGCGCTGCTTGTAGCCCTGCCATGGGGATTACGACTCCTGTGTCCGCCAGCTTTATCATGGCAGTTCCACCCCCATGCAAAGGCTGACGGAGACAGGGTTCCGGGGCTCCATTGAGGCCCCTGCACTGCACATGCACTTGGCATGAGCAGTGCAGGGGCCCCCCTGGGCAGCCCTGTTGTTCTTTTCACTGCCTGAATTGCAGGCAGTCAAAAGCGCAACGGTTGCTGTCGCACGTGATGTACCGCAACATTGCCACCGGCTCAATTACGAGCCGGCATCAATGTTGTGGGTAGTTTACCACTGGGTCAGCAAGTGGAAATTATGTTTCCGCGATGGGTGCTGTTACACGCGACGCACCGCAACATTGTCGACGGCTCAATTACTGGCCGGCATTAATGTTGTGGGTAGTTTGTACTGGGCCAGCGGATATAAATGCTGTTTCCACCCGCTGGCCCAGCAGGAAACTCATAATAGGGTCAGCAGGTGGAAAAACGAACTTGTGGTTTTCCAAAACAACAAGTTTGGCGGGCGGCCTGCGCAGCCCACCAAACTCAAAATGAGGCCCTTAGTCTTCATTAGCTGCACAGAAGTTGGTCCTAAGAGGCTTCTGAATGCTACAGCCTCATATTCCAGTACACATTCTATGGAAATCACCCTGAAGAAGCCCAAGATTATGATTTTGGGAAAACCATCATTGAGCCTCCACCAGTGGAAACTGGAAAAGGATAAAGTAGAAGTGGTATCAGAATGCAAATATCTGGGCATGCTACTTGATAGGCAAGGCTCGTTTAAGCAATATTTGGAGCTCATGTGTCTCAAAGCCAACATAAAATAACCACATAGCTGACCTTGTAATGCCAGAAAGACTAAGACTGACGGTGCTCTCCTTCAACACAGTCAAGACAACACCAAAGTACGCACTTTAAACAGACCAGAGTGTTTAGTCTAGTCAAAGGAAGCCGCCATTTCATGGGCTACTTGTAAACCAGATCGGAAATTAGGTACGGGTCTTCAAGATATAAAATCATAACACTGTATCTATCAACAGATTTTTGTACACTGCTGCTACATAAGAATTTTCAAATACCTTTATTTTGCACTGTTATTCCCTTTTCTGCTTTCGCATTTTAAAAAGCTTTAGAGTAGTACTTAGGTATGAGTTTTAAGTGGTGAAATTATAGCACGATATCTGTAACCATCATAACCTTATATCTTGTTCCTGTTTAATCAAGCAATTAATGTTGTACTTAAATATCTATACTTTGTACAAACGGACCTTTGCTCTCTACCAGCATTTTTTAAAGTTTTAATGAATGTAACTGTTTAATAATTTAACTGCAAAGATTTTAATTAACTAAGCACCTAAAAAAAAAAAACTTGAAAGTTGAAGTGCTGGTGCCCCCCACCGGCAGCCACGGGCTCAAATTGAGCAAAATAGAGGGTCGGTAGTACATGCTGATGCTAATGATATCCACATTTTGGAAAACCATGAAACTCTCCAACAAAATAATTTTAATAAACATGTCCATTCAAGGTGGGGAGAAGAAGGGCATAAGGGCTTCCCCCCCCTCCCGAATGGTGCCTGTGGCTCACCCAGGCCCCAGTCACTTTGGAAAAGCATCTGTTTTTTTATATTTTTTACAACCTCACATGGACCGGTGGGGGCACACTCTCTGCCTATTCACTTTAAGTGCATGATCACATTGAGGTAAGATGAGATAACAGATGTGAGCGGCCCAAACGCAAAACTGTTTTTCATGAATCACAACTGAGAGCCAAACTGAGGGACAAGAGGTGCAGGTTTATGGTGGTGGTTGGAATAGATTATTTTTCTTGCAATATACATTAGGAAATGAATCTGAATGAAAACATCGGGGTGACTGGATTTTGTTACAACTTTTTCTGATTCTGAATAAGTGTGGATTTGTTTTGGTTTCAGGGAGAGCAAGTGGACTTGAAGACAGGAATATTTTACTAGAAATAGTTGTAGTAAGGGAATAGGTATCAAATTTACTTTCCATTGCCGGGTCTAGTGCAGGCAAAGTTCAGATTCTTCATGGAACTTTTGGGGTGTTTGCCACAGAAGTGTTAAAATGTTAGTGAGCAGTTAGTTGATGATTGGTTGCTCAATGAGTTGGACTGCTGGGCAAAGTGAATCAGCATCTCTTGTCTGTGAACTGAGTACCATTTGTTTGCTATAAAAAGGCAGAAGTGCTGTATTAAACACTACATAAAACACATTAATTTCTCAAATACATTAATTTCCTGAATTTTAGACATTTCTTGTACGTTTGAAAATATGAGGGGGCTAATCTTGGACTTGGTATGTATAACATCTGCTAACACTGAATTTTTAATGAAATTATTAATGAATATTCATGTATCTTGATTGTTCGATTTGTGTAGAAAATGTATTAACATGACAGCTGCTTGCTAGAAGATGCTGTTATTGCTAATGCAACATTGTAAATGTAATGTGTGTAAGACTGACTTTCCCAGGAGAGTACAATGAAGACACTGACTGGAGTATAAACTCCAACAATCTTGTTACCTGACGAGCCGGATGAATGAGAAAAGTACGGAAGGAGCCAATCATGGACATGTGAACCATGTACTAGTAGAAATGTAGATATCTGGACAAAGTGTGAACATGCGATCCCTTGACCAATAGGGACTTGGGAAGTAGTTTTAGGGCATCTAACTTAGCCGGACTGCACTGCAGAGAAAAGACCATTGCCCATTTGCCATACCGCCACTAATTTCTTGAGCTTCTTGTGAAGAGACATGCTTAAATTCTTTGCTTAAAGACTTTGCCTTTTCTGAACTTTGATGCTGAATCCTGATGCTTTGCCGACCAGACCGATGTCCTGCTGCCGAAGACTGTCACAGCTTGCTGATCCAAACTGAGGATAGGTATATTGTCTATGAGATTGTTTGCTATGTCTATTTGAATTTTGCTATTTGAAGGAAGCTGATGAATTGAACTGTTGAAAAATTGAGAAACGGGCAAAAGAAAAGGAAAGTGTTGAATGTAACCGGAAGAGACTTTGATCTGATCTGCCTTTTTTGGAGATAACTTGATTTGACAAGCTGCTAAAACCAATTTTGACAAAGGATCCCGAAGTGAGACTGAGAGCTGTAAATAACTGCTGAAAGAAGATTGAAGATTTTTGTTTTTGAGTTTTGCTGCATTATTCTAAATTTTCTCTTCTACTTTCTGATTCCGTACAGATCATAAGTAACATTAGCCAGCAGAGTAGGAAGAACAGGTGCTGTAAATACATTGACAAAAGGGAAGCCAACCATACCTCAGCTTTAGAGACAACTACTGCATTAACAGCAATAGAGAAGTTTAGGTTAGATGAGAAGTATCTGCACAAGGGTACTACTGCACAAGGGGAACTTTCTTCTAATGTCTTCTATTGCTTATTGAGTGAATGTGTTGAGACAATGGATGCGAAGAATTTTTATTCGTGTAAACAGATTCCTTCATCATTCGAAGGAGTGACCTATCACAGTTTGCCTCTAACTTATGGGATAAGTTGACGTTTTTTACTAACAAGATTCTATAACCAGGAGTACATTCATTACTTCTACTCCAACCACGATGTGGTGTTTTTGTTTGTCCCCATAATTAGGTATTTAAATAGAGTAGCTAAGGATAATGACATAGTACTAGTTAGAGGTTTCTTTGAGCCTACATTAACTTTTGGCACAGCTTATGCTCACAGAAATAACACCTCTAGAAAAGAGCTTCTTAGATCACACCGATAACAGGAGAAAGGCATTGAAGGAGGAATTAGAAAAAGGCTTAGAGAAAATGACTTACACAAATGATTATGCATTTTAGTGCAATAAAAACACATGGGAAATTAGCTCTGGATGTGCAACACATAGGGAAGCTTTGTGTATATAGGCCTAAATCTCGCACTGACACTTTATTTGTGGGAACGAGTGAATGTAGACATGTGTTTTTGTTTCAGAGTAAATGGACATTTATGTTAAATGGACAGGATCCAGCAATTCCTGGGATATGTTACATCTGTGATCCTAATGCTTATTACCGTCTTCCAAGGGGATGGTATGGGACAATTTATTTGTGGATAGTTTTCCCAAAGATTTTTCAACTTAATGACTTAAAGAAATTCTTGAAAGTGACTGAATTACATCATATTAGACCGAAAACAGAGTCTCCTTCTGGTGTATTAGGAGATATATTTGGAGCAATAATTCCATCAGTGGAAGTTGTTTTGAATTCGATAAAGATTTGAAAGTTGATAGATACTGAATTAGCTGCTGAAAGAGCTATGACACTTTAGAACTGCCTGCGTTAGACATTCTTTTAGCAAAGGATGGTGGAGTTTGCAAAATGCTTAACTGTAAGCATTGCTGTTTGTTCATTCCTGACAATAGTAAAGAAATTAGAAGCTTACTTAATAATCTAACTAATGAGAGTCCTGATTTGAAAGAATTGAAGGAACCAGGTCTTTGAGGGAAAGTTGGCAAGGGACTTGCTTCAGTGGGAAATTGGCTCAGCAACATTGGGAAAGGGATATTATTGAAAATAATACAGGGGATATTGATTATTGTAGTGTGCTTAAATGGAATATGGGGGATATGTAAACTGTGTAAAAGGATCATATTAAAGAAGTCAAAGAATGATCAGAGGAGGGAAGAAAAGAAAAGGGAAAATTCAAAAAGGAAACAAAGATTTGAAGGGGTTGAAATGACAGAATTTTAGCTGATGCAAACATTTGTTAAATAAAGTTGAGTGTGATGACACATTTAGTCATCAGAGGAGGAATTGCTAACGCTGAGTTTTTAATGAAATTAATAATGAATATTCATGTATCCTGAGTGTTGGATTTGCTTAGAAAATGTATTAACTTCGAGAAAATAATGCACGCATTTGAACGTGTGACCACACGAGTGGCCACCATTGTTCACGAAGGGTACTTATTAATGGTTTATTAATATGAAATGTTGAGCTTTTGTTTGATTAATGTAGTAATATGTCATATTTAGGGTTATGCATTATGTGTTAGCTTTATTAATTGTAGGCCTTAACTTAGCGAGGGCTTGGCCTAGCTGGACAGACTCATGTCAAGCTACATTTCTTAGATGTTTAACAAAATGTCTGCTTAGAGAATGAAATTATGGTTTTCCACTGTGCTGACCTAATGTGTTCGTAGCTAAAAGTTTTTCTCATGAGAACTGCTTGCTAGACGATGCTTTGCTTCTTGCTAATGCAACATTGTAAATGTAATGTGTGTAAGACTGACTTTCCCAGGAGAGTACAATGAAGACACTGACTGGAGTATAAGCTGCAACAATATTGTTACCTGACGAGCCGGATGATGAGAACAGTACGGAAGGAGCCAATCATCAACATGTGAACCGTGTACTAGTAGAAATGTAGATTTGAAGTTTTAGTTTTATTGGACAAAGTGTGAACATGCGATCCCTTGACCAATAGGGACTTGGGAAGTAGTTTTAGGGAATCTAACTTAGTCGGACTGCACTGAGGAGAAAAGACCATTGCCCATTTTCCATTTGCCATACCGACATTACTTTCTTGAGTGGCTTGAGAAGAGACGTGCTTAACTTCCTTGCTTAAAGACTGCCTTTTCTGAACTTTGATGCTGAATCCTGATGCTGTGCTGACCAAACTGATGTCTTGATAACGAAAACTGTCAGAGCGGGCTGATCCAAACTGAGGCTAGGTATATTGACTATGAGATTGTTTGCTATATCTATTTGATTTTGTTTCTAGGTACCAACCGCACTGTTTTGGTAGAGCCCTAGTTAGATGTTTTTCCAAATTTGTGTTGACTAAATTGTTTTGCATGAAGCCCAACATGCTATTCTAATTTTGCCTTAGTTAGGATGCTCACTAATGAAATTTCAATACATGTAGTAATATTTGATGACTTTTCTTTGGTGAATCTAAATGTATGTAATATCGATTGTGCAGTTTTTCTTGCTATTACTTTGCACTGCAACTTTAGAATGTGTAGTAGTTCAAGCTTTGATTAGATTGCGATTCTTTCGCTGTTTCGGTCAGCCAGTGTAGTTTCTGTATGTTTATCATTTGATTTTGAGATTCTCTTACATGACATTAGCATTGTTAATATGGGGAAATAAATATTCTAAGTTTTACAAAGGTGTGGTTATTCATGACTGCAAGGTCATGGTGTGTGACAATCACTGACTCTTAATGATTACTAATGTTATTGATTATCATTGATTATTGATCTGCATGTACTAGATATATGGTGGGAACATTTTAAGCACAGTCAAAAGATTCATCAGCTATTCGCGTCCCCTTGTAAGTTTACTTATTAAGGTCAGATGCGCCTACACATCTCTTACATTCAACCTAAACTAATCAGATGATGTATGCAGAGGCCAGAGTTTTCTTTTCAACCTTGAAGGTGCACCTGTGCTCGAGGTGTTTGTGAGACCAATATTAACTATATTTTTATGTATATACTCTTTTCAAAATTAGCCTTAACAATACAAACAATAAAACATTAAAATCATCATAAAAACAAATTCTAAAAATGTATACCTTTTTAAATTTATGTCCTGAATCGCTATAGCAAATACAGTCAATAATCTGCTTAACTAGACGCCAAACAAACAAGAAAAAATACACAGGGATCCCAGTAAAAAATAAGTTATTACTTGCATGACCAAAATAAATGAAATCTTAGCTATGCAGCTATAAAATTAAAAATCTTATTACCTAATGTACTACTCAGTACAACAAAGAGTTGCAAAAATAAAACAAGACGCAGCCGTGCGCCCATACATTTAAATCAATCCAGGTTTCAACTATTCTTAAATTTGTCGATCGCAATCCAAGCGGTGCAAATATAGGAAGTCACTACCTGGTAGATGGTAGACTGATTATTCATATGACTCAGTGTTAAGATGTGAGTATAGTTTACTATATTATGAGCATCAAATAGGGGAACAAGCCATTTCATACGTAGAGCTGTTAACTTAAGGCAGAATAATGTAAAGTGCATAATTATTTCACGGACCCCTGAGAAATTTGCATCGATCATCACTAACTTGACCTTGTTTTCCATTTGGCAGTAGAAGTCTTCGGGACAGCGTACCAAAGCAAAACTTAATATACAGAATGTGTCATGCTTGAGGATAAATCTTATCGAGATAAGTCTCAAGCCAACCTGGTGTTTATCCAAAAGAAACCTGAACCCCAAATAATCATTCTTCACAATATGAGAAATATTCTTGATTTTATACTGCCAGTATGTCTCCTTATTTCTCTCGGGTGTACCGAGGTTAATAGAAGAGACGTGCTCACAGATAGACTAAAGATCAAGTAACTTAAAGACGTTCCTTATATGGTTCACCATTGTACCTTGGTTACTCCATCACAGGATACTACTTCCCTTAAAGATTTGAAGTAAATATTTTCATGTTGATTTCTGTGTAAAACTTTATAAAATTTGGGTCAGATCAAGAATTTCTAAGATCTAGTTCCAAATAAAGAGCAAACAAGGCTATGTCTAGATAAAAGCATAGTAATAACCTTATACAACATTTCTGGATTTTCAGCAGTACGGTGACTTCTATATGACCTCAGATGTCAGCACCATGAATAGATGAAACTAATGTTTTTAATCTGCATACATACAGTATAATAAACTCTATTTTGTTCTTTAGTTTCTATCTAATAACAGCAGCTGTATATTGTTTCAAAATCTTCACACTTTTTCTCTTTGCTGACTTTAAGTCACCCTGATATTAAAACGTATACCTAAGTAATCAAACTTACCCACCCGTTCTAAAGGCTCAAAGAAGGACAGTCTTAAATTGGTCTTCGGTTTCATAAATCATGACTTTTGTTTTTGTCACATCTACTGTCAGCCGTTTCCCAACAATACTCCAGAAAAACCTCTAATAACTGTATGCATAGAAAGCTCAGTTAAGAAGGACTGCATCATCTTGCAAACAATAATAGTGGTATTCTTGTATTGCACAGTCTTATCAAGTTTCAGGCCTCCAAGTTTGAGGCAACATCGTTCAAAAATAAAGAAAAAGAGAAAAAGGGGCAAGAACCATCCTTGGCGCGCACCTGTAAGAATGGGGAAATGATCAGTACACTCCCCATGAGGCCTGTATAGCACTAAGGTTATTGTATACTTGTGAGGACTTTGTAGTGCTCTTTTGAAGGGTTAATTTAATCCCTAAGATTTCACTGCAAGCCATAATTGTTCCCTGTAGACCAAGTCAAAGGTCAACTTTAAATCAAAAACTTTTAAATACAATTATACTCCTATATGTCTCACATATTTCATTCAAATTAGGTGTAAGCACAGAGCCTGATCAATTGTTCCAGTATCCTTTCGAAAGCCTGCCTGGTTATCAGCAAGAACATTTTTTGTAATCAACCCAGTCTTGTATACACTTGAAAAGCACTTAGCCATGGATCTTACCAGCCCCAACCAATAATGGTGTAGGGCATTAACTAGGATTCCTAGTCTGTATACCTGTCATATATTGGGACAATTATAACAGGACACTATGACCTGATAATAATACCAGTCCTCAAGATAGAAATAAAGTATTTAGTGAGAACTGGGGCTCATATTGCTGGTTCAACTTTAAAGAGATCAATAGGGTGAAAGTTAGGGCCAGGAGTTTTATTTAATTTTTGTGCTCAAATCTTTTTATTAAAGTTTCAAACATGGAACATTCACTGGGTCATGGCCCATCAAAGAATCATACAGTTAACCAAATAGGCGTATACAGCTAGCCATTTCCAAGTTTAGAATTAGCTCATCACTGAGATAGCACCCAGCCTACCACATTACAAACTGGGCCAAGGCCTTTTTTCTCCCCGCCCAACCCTCCCTCCCCTTCGGTGCCCCAATTGTGGAAGGCAGAACCCTCCTCCAAAAAGTCTGCCAAGACAAGCATCCTGTGGAGTAAAGAGCTTCATCCCACACAGAGCAATATTACAAATAATGAACAGTTCAATATATAGAAAAGAAAAGAACAATCCCACACCGCCTCATTGATCAAATATAACCAGGGCCCTCCTCAATTTGGCAGCTGCATAATTGTTGAAAATTGGGTTACTGGTTGAAGGGTCAAAACCCTATACTGGCAGGAACCAAAACGTATGTCAGGGTGACTCACAAGCAAATCCCAAATAAACCTGTGCTTAACCTCTAGTAACTTGGCACAAATCAGTTGAGTCAATGTGTAAAGTATTTATGCAGCACTTCAAACAGTAAAAAAAGTGAAAACACAACAAAGACAAAATCCCACCCCAATTTAGCAACATAGAGGTCCTTTAATAAATTATTTGAGACGAAAACAACAAATTTCCAAACAGTATGCAATTTTAAAGTTTTAAGTGAAAATAGTGCCTAAAAGCACAAAGCACCAACTATGGTTATCTACTCACACCGAACCAGATCACACTCACAAGTTCAAGCCAACCGCAATGGAATGCAAGCCAGATACAGGGACGGAGTTAGGCTTGCTGAACAAGAGTACCTTAAAGCTTGATTGTGGATCATTGCAAGACCCCACATTGAGGATGTGTCGGGCAGCCTGGGCAATGCGAGGTCCTGGAATGGTGATGCATCACGCAGTCACAGTTCTGGGAAACTGTGAGGTTGCGATGCCAGGTCCTATGTCAAAGATGCGCCGCGCACTGGCTGGTTCTGAAGAAGTTGCAGGCCTTGCTATGTGGAGTCATGCGTCATAGTTGAGGATGCCATTGACGAGGGGTTGTGTTGTGAAGATCTGCATCAGGGATGCTCCGCACAGAAGCTTCAATGCAGAGTTTTGTGAGGCGATGTGTCATGTTGTGGTTTCCAATGCATGGATTTGGAAGGTGATTCACACTTGAGTTCAGGCCTGGGGTGGTACCACTTGGGAGGGTAGGACTCACTGCAGACACAGTCCAGGTGCTGGGTTGAAAGTGGTTGGTGCTTTCTGTCCCTGAGCCTCTGGTGAGGAAGCCAGACAACTAGCCCTTGGAGTCACGCTGGTGGTCCAGGGTTAAAGATGCAAGGCTAGTCCTTTTACTAAGGCAGCAGGGTAGCAGGCAACAGAGTAGCATTCCTTCTTGCTGAGAAGCACAGCAGCCATTCTTCTGAGCATTCCATAGTTCCGAAGGTGTACTGTAGAGTTGGGTCTGAGGGTCCAACATTTAATACCTGGTGCCTACTTTGACTTAGTCAAAGGTTCTGGTGGTTTCCACCCCCAGAGGTGCTTGGAATTCCCTGCCTCCCTGCTCTTGGCCCCAGCTTGTCTGGGGTCACAAAATAATAGTGCCAAAACCCTTTGTAAGTGTGCAAGGCAGAGCCTTTGTGATGCATGAGTGTGGCAAGTGACAGCTCCTACCCCTCATCAAATCAGACATGGCCCATCCTGTCAACACCTATCTTCCCTTTGTCCCACTGTCTGGGAGCAATACACAAATCAACTGCCAGCTACCTCTAGTCATGTGATCATGATACAGGTAGAAGGCAACAAACGGTTAGGACAAGAAAATGCCAGCTTTCTAAAAGTGTTATTTTCAGAATCATGACTTAAAATTTAAACTTACCATTAAACAGGGCTCTAAATTACAATTGTTTATACACCAAACTCGACCTGTCTACCTAGTTTATCACTTATTAAATGTAATAAGTTAACCTAAGGTTATCCTATTTTAGAGGGTAGGCCTTTGAGTAGTGAAAAAGGAATTTAAGGATTTTTCACTACCAAGACGTATAAAACTTAAACGTATGCTAAAGATTTTCGGAGAAATAAAATGCATTGAAAACAATAATCAAAATTGCATCATCTGAATGTTTTGAAAATATTCTGTATACATCAAATCTCAGAACAATCAACCAATCATTGCACAACCCTTGACGTAAACCAACCAATCACAGCATGTAGTTACATCAACTGATCAACACCAATGTGGCGCAACAAGTCACCCCTTGCAGCAGCTCACCCTCCTATATAATTTCTTCACAGAATACAAAATCTTTATTTCTTATAACTAAGCAACATAAAATAACATCAGTCTTTGTCTGCTTTTTCTAAAGAAAACAGTACAAATTAATAATCTAATTTGTTCAGTTTTTTACACTCTCTGACCTTTCAAACAACCAGAATTTTTCACTCACAATGATGAGTTCTCGACCTGCGGGAATATCACCTAATCAGTATTGTGTCACTTTTGTGCATCAGGTTTCACAAGCACTGATCAATATTAGTACAACCACAACAATTCACTACGTTCCTATATGTTTGTGTAGTCAATGATGTCTGACGACTTACACTTCACCTAGCAGACAAGAATACCAAAACTATATTTCTTATATCTCTATCTCTATCCTGTGATCTTAGACTACTTCTTAGTCAGATAACCTTTTATCTCTTCTTCGACAAAAACATATATAACATATGAACACTAAAAGTACACTTCAAGACAACAATAATCAATTTTCAATAGAATTCATATTTTATGACCCACATCAATCATCACATTTTCAATGCATGACGCTATTGATACTCACACCTGTTGAATCACCACTTCAACTGCTATCAGCAACCGCTTCAGAAACAGCCCTCCATCAGTCTTAGAAATCAGGTTCTGGGCAATTGAGCTTTTATCTAATCTGGTCCTTTTTAATTATTGCAGCTTCTTTTTCTCATTATATAATCTTACCTCTGCTACCAACTTTTTCGGAGCACGGAGTAACCGATAAGTTCTCAATTGATATTCTCCACAACTCTTGAGCCATATGGCTATAGATCTTTGTGATAAGTGAGAAGCAATTACATTTTTGAAGGGCAGAGTTCCTCCTCACAATTTGGATTATTTGAGTTTGAATTAAATCCAGCAGGAAGTTAAGAAGCCTGTGCATGAATATTATGGAAGGTTGGTAAAAGCATTTCAACATCATGCAGGTCAAATAAATCTTGAACCAATGGATATGGGATTTTTCATTTCACAGTTTGTGCTTTGTCTGAGACCTGGGGTTAGTCACCATATACAGCAGAATGCAATTTATTGTCAGGCAAAATTTCTGAATGGGATCCTGAAATATACAAAGTATTGCAGTGATGAGCAACAGATGAAACAGCGGAAACTTAAAGAGAAGTACACATTGACGCAAACGAGATTGGTGCAAAAAGCATTTCAGGACCAATCATTTGTGGAAAATGGTAGTAAAGCACATAATTTTAATAGGAATACAAGTTGCTGGTTTTCAAGCAGGAATGCAGTGTGTTGAAGGAGGAATGCTAATGTCTCAGGGTAGATGTAGAGGAGCTCCAATTGATCCCATTACAGGTGTTGATGTTGCAATGCTGAAGAAAATGACTCCTTGTCATTTTTGTGACAGGGTGGGCCCCTGGAAGCGCGAGTGCAAGCTTAATCCAGATAGAGTAAACAATAATCAAATGCAGGGAAGAAACCAAATATAGATGCAAAATATGCCTACACAACCTATACAAGTGCCAATACAAAATCAGGTTCAAATGGTCCAAGTTCAACAAACTCCTGTGATTCAACAGAATGTAAACCACATGAGATTAAATCAGAATAAAAAAAACAGAGTAAATCTAAATGTGGTACAGATGCAAAATCAAAATGTGATTCAGCAATTTCCTATGCTTAATGATGATGATTCAAATTCAGGCATGTCACAGTGACGGTGCCTGAGAGAGGAGGTAGATTGCATGCTTAGCGCAGTCTTAGAGACAGACTAGAGTGAACCATAAGTAGAAAAAAGATTTAAGTTGTAGGAGTTGCAAATGGACAGATTACAAATCCAATCTCAAAAGAGGTACATTTGAGGAAAACCATCAGTTTGTTATGTTTGATTCTAGTCCTGTTAACCTTTTGGGAAGAGATATACTGTGTAAACTAAATTGTACTATTTATTGTACACCAAATGGGGTTGAATTTCAAACCCTTGACAAAGATGCTGAGTTTAAATTGGAACTCTATATTAAACACAATTATTCCTCAAGGGGGAAGTTTAGCTCCAGAGTTCCACGGAGAAAGTAGTATATGAACCCGTGTACCATAAATTAAACTTTTGAACACGTTTTTTAGCATCAATTATTTCCTTTAACACAATTACTCAAAGCAATATTGTAAGAAGTAAAAACCATAGGTGCTCCAAAAATTGTGTAGCGGTGCAGTGCAGGTGATCAGCTGAAAATGTGCATCAGTGCTATACAATATGTATTCATGTGAATTGCAATTGGAGGGGCACCAACAAAGTTCATATAGGAAGTAATCATTCAAATATGTTGCTCCAATGGGATCCTTTATCCTCTTCAACATAACAGACAACAGCCACCTGTGAACTTCATCAGGGCATCAGTGTTTTTATTTGCATAAAAGGTTGAAGTTTCCCATTACACCGCCTGCAGGTTTTAGACCGCATATATTCCATTGCATTATTCCTTTGGTCAAAGTATATTCATTCCAGTTCGAATCAAATACTCAAAGCAATATTGTAAGAAGTAAAAACCATAGGTGCTCAAAAAATTGTGTATCGTTGCAGTGCAGGTGATCAGCTGAAAATGTGCATCATTGCTATACAATATGTATTCATGTGAATTGCAATTGGAGGGGCACCAACAAAGTTCATATAGGAAGTAATCATTCAAATATGTTGCTCCAATGGGATCCTTTATCCTCTTCAATATAACAGACAACAGCCACCTGTGAACTTCTTCAGGGCATCAGTGTTTTTATTTGCATAAAAGGATGAAGTTTCCCATTACACCGCCTGCAAGTTTTCAACTGCATATATTCCATTGCATTATTCCTTTGGTCAAAGTATATTCATTCCAGTTCGAATCAAATAACAGCCATAATAAGCGACTCTGCAACACTGCTTCCGTTTCCAAACAGTTAGACAAGTGCCATGATGAGTGGACAAAAGGACAAGGGAGAGGTGTGGTTTGAGTACTTAGCTCACTGCTCTGATCGGACGATATTGGAATATATATACACGAGTGGAATAACATATAGATAAATCTAACAACATCCAATGAAATTGATGTTGAAGTCTTTCGGATCACTTATTTTAGAAAAACAGTCCATTGTAAAAATTTCAGCGTTTTGACCCCTATGATGATTTAGAACAGGGTCTTCATCAGGACAATAAGCCTTATGGAGGAGACAGGCATAAAACAACAATGTGTGAGTAATCTTAAAGGCACAATGTTAGTTTATAAGCATCAATAATGGACAGATACAAAGTAACTTACTCAGAAAGGTAAGGCTACACCTGCCAGAGGTCCAAGTGTTCTGCAAAGTGGCCATAACCACTTAAGGTACTTCAATCACTTGCACGCTATCTTCCAAACATGGAGAAACACAATCCATGCTTCAAGTGATTCAAAAAGCTGTGAAAATAATAGTAATAATCAAAAAAGTCCATACCACGGTTGGTATCACAAGAAATTCATATGACTAACCTCTGTAGGGATTACTGTGTGACTTAGTCCCTGCCTTAACTGTGTGTTTGGTAAAGGAACCATGTTCACCCCATGATGGTATAACTAGTGTACCTGGTTGAGAAGTAGCTCTCTGTAGGAGGATTACTAATGAGAGCATAAGGCAACGTGGGTCCACGTGAAACGGAACATCAGGAAGCGCGATCAAAGAATCATAATAGCAGCTAGGGTGCATATTCAAGAATTTTTTCCAAGTTTACATAAGGGGTACCGCGAGTGCCTATGAAGGAGAAAAACATTAAATTGTTTTTGTTAGCAGAGTAAGAAACAAGGTCCCGACTGAAAAGTGTGTTCCGGACAACGCTGACATAAATAGCTCAGTGTGCACAATGACACACACAGAATAAAGGGAACTCTATCCTCACCCTTATTTGCATGCATTAAACCTTGTCTATCCCACAGTGGTAATGAGATATATCCAAACTGATAAATCTCAGTGAGAGGCTTACTAGTGTGAGCAAAATAACTTGGGTCCACATGAAATATATACCTCAAAAACCTCTGGTGCATGTTGAAACGGAACTTACTATGTTCTAGGAATGTGTCCAAAAAGTACATCATGGAAAGCTCTCACTAAGGGTACCCCTAGTGTGTGAAAAGGAGTCAAATTCACTCAACATAATAATCCACCCTCAAAAGGAGGCAATCGGCTTACCTTTAGTCAACAGAGTATGGCATAACTGTGAACTACGCTGTGATGAAATAGGTCCCTGGCTGCTGCGAGGCATGTTCACTGTAGACTGAAACCTGCGCATACCATAGGGCACTAATTAGAATAGCCCAGCGTTTGAAATGATGCACACAGAGCAGACAGACCTATAAGCTCACCCTTAGTTGTATGCAGTGCTGATCTATTTATACATCACGATTAGAGTGAAACAGGTACAGGAGAACGGAAGATATATCTTCATATCACAAATGTAGTGGAACTAATTCAAATAAAAGGAACCCTTAGAAATATTAAGGTGAAAACATGGGAGTACCAGCCACCCTAAAAGTCACAATAAAGAGATGCATCTGGGTCAGGGGACACAGTGTGTGGTACCAGTGAAAACTGTGGGTGGGGGAGCACACCACGTGTCTAATGAAAGGTACACAAGGTCCCAGTGCCGTATTTAAAAATAGAATTCTTCAGGCATATAGGACCCACCGCAGCACAGCCCCTAAAGATGAAGACCACAGGGATACCAAATGTAGTCAGTGTCAAGGGGAAGTAAACAATAACCACATGCAGCAATGGGGTCCCCCTTAAACCACCACGCAAGGGATACTGCAGACATCTACCCCCGTTGGTGTAAGATACTAATCATGTTCTGATTGATAAAATAATGCCACAACTGGCCAATAATGGTACTAGAAGACAACAAGAGGAACATTACTGTTTACCACCCATCTAGTCAGCAAAAGTCACAGAGTCATATGTAAATGACATGTAGCGATTGAGACAGGGCATTACACATTCATCCTCCCTCATAAATGAGATAAACAAAATGTGTTTTTGATGATACAATGGTAGCAACACAAGTGATCCATCAGGAATTTGTGGTTCTTGGCATAAACAATAATCACATGTAGCGATGCGGTCTAGGCCAAACCACTATGCAAGGGATATTGCAGACATCTACCCCATTGATGTAAGTTACTAAACATGTTTGGATTGATGCAATAATGCCACTAATGGTCCCTCCAAGATAATGGTACTAGAAGACAAAAGAGGAACATTACCATGTTTTGTCACCAATCTGGTCACCCAAAGTCACAGAATCATGAGTAAATTACACATAATGTTTGAGACAGAGCATTACAAATTCACCCTCTCTCACAAATTAAATAAACAAAATATATTATGAATGATACACTGGTTGCAACACAAGTGATCCATCACAAAATAGTAGCTCTTAGAAACAACAGAAATTGTTCAAGGGACATTGCCTAAGTCCAGTCGTCTATTGTATTCAGGCCCTCAGTTATTGATTTCAGTTTATCAATCCAGAATAATTTCATCTTGGATAATGCTCCTGCTTTATCTCCACCGCGTGGGCCCAATGAAATCTGTTCCACCACATGCCATCTTATGTCCTCGCAGGTATGGTTGTATTCCTGGAAATAGTCAAGTGGTGCACCAGTTATTCCGCACTTGATCCGGCTTCTATGCTGGAAGAGTCTACATTTTACCTTATAGGTGGTTTGGCCAACACAGTCTCAGGGGTGCCAAACAATATAAATAGCATTTTGAGTATTGCAGTTAGAAAACCCAGTCAATGAAATCATTATGTTTTTATATACAACTGAATGTGTGTTCATACTGTATTTGCAGGCCACACCTTGGCCGCATTTGTGATGTCCAGGTATAGCTGGAAGACCCCACAAAGTACTCAGGGTCTGTGTAGGTGGCTGTGGTAGGGCAGCTTTAACTATGGCATCATTAAGGTTTCTGCCACATGTGAAATAAAAAATGTCTCTTTCTTATTTGTCACATGTTCCTTTACTAACCCCAATGTCTTCTTATTTTCTTCTTGGTCTAATTGGAGGCTGGGTTAAATGTTGTGACACATACTAAACAGTCCAAACTGTCCTTTCTAGTCTTTGGTTCTACCAGATGTTCCCTGTGATTGTACCAAGCCCTTTTCCTTGCCTGCTCAACTAGTCATTGTGGGAAACCCCCTATCAGGTAATCTTTTGATGAGGATATCACATACTTTAAAGTAGTCTCTTGGTACAAATCCTGCAGATGCACAGGAATTGACCAATGAGTAAGTTATCCCTTAAACCTCTTGGATGACTGCTGCTGTAGTGTAAGAGTGAATTTCTCTCAGTAGGTTTCCTCTAGAGAGAAACAAAGATCTTGCCCTGATCTACCCCCACATTGAGATCTAGGAAAGGAATACTGCTTGCGCTACCGGGCATAGTATGTTGAATGTCTAAGGTCCTAGCATTCAGCCAGGTATGGAATGTAAGAAGGTTCTATATTGGAGTTTAAATTGCCACAACAAGAAACAATGGAGCATTACCCAATGTTGACAGTGGAAAATTTACCTCCAGATTTAAAAGAGGCAGTGAATCCAGGAGCCTGGGATTTCACTGGAATTAATTAAAGAAGTGGAACCAGTCAAAATAAATATTAAGCAAATACAGTTTTCCAAGAACAACACCTTATCAGATGACTCCTGAAGGGATAGCAGGAATAACACCAGTAATTGAGAACATGATAAGGAAAGGGATTTTAAAAGAAATAATTGGGATTCCATGCAACTCATCGATATTGGGATTACAAAAAACAAATGGAAAGTTCAGAATAGCGCAGGATTTGAGAAAAGTGAATGATATTGTAATCCCATGTTGTCCCATGATACCAAATCCACCCAACATACTTTATCAAATTTCATGTACAGTTGAATGGTTGCCAGTAATTGATCTTAGCCAAGTTTCCTTCTCGATTCCATTATACGAAGATAGCCAGAACTACTTTTCCTTTGTGTTCTGAGAAAAAGTATTAGCATGGTGCCGTATCCCATAAGGCTATACCGAGAGTCCATCAATTTTCAACTAGATCTTGAAAAGAATTATGGAATGCCCTGTAATTCAGTCCTAGTACAGTATATTGATGACTCAATTGTAGCATTAGAGAAGGAAGAATCTTGCAAAAAGGACACAATTGCACTATTGAATCATTTGGCAGAAAATGGACATAAAGGGGGTTATTACAACTTTGGAGGAGGTGTTAATCCATCCCAAATGTGACGGATATACCACCAGCCGTATTACGAGTTCCATAGGATATAATGGACTCGTAATACGGCTGGTGGTATATCCGTCACTTTACCGTCACTTTTGGGATGGATTAACACCTCCTCCAAAGTTGTAATAACCCCCAAAGTGTCTCCAAATAAATTAAAATACTGTCAAAAAGAGGTCCAATATTTAGGACATCTAATTGAAAAAGGAACGAGAAAAGAGTCACGAAAGCGAGTTGAAGCCATTTTGTGAATGAATCCTACTAAAAGATCAGAGAAAAGTGAGGATTTTTTTGGGAATGGTTGGTTACTGTAGACTGTGGATACCCAACCTTTCCTTGATGGCGAAGCCTTTACTGAGGTTCACACACAAAGATGTACCAGATCCGATCCCATTGGGGAACGAATGAAAAAAAGCACTCCTAGAGCTGAGAGAAAGTCTCAGTTGTGCCCTGGCACTAGGAATGCCTGATTAGTCAAAAGATTTCATCTTGTTTTGCACTCTCTCAGTGCTTACACAAATGCATAGGGATACTAAAAAATCCAATTGCCTACTTTTCTGTTAAACTTGACCCTGCAGGCACTGCTTTGCCTGGATGTCTTAAAGCAGTGGCTGGAGTAAGTATAAGTCTTGAAGGATGTGAGAACATAATGATGTCTGCTTGCCAGAACAAAGACTCAGTGGATAGCTAGCTAACATCTCACTAAATAGGAGCAACAGATACTTGCTGCTAGTAATATTATCCTGAAAAGATGTCAAATCTTGAATCCTAGTACATTATTGCCATTGCCTGAAAAGGATGAATCAGAAGAATTTGAACTTAATTGCTTTGATGTCACTGATTTATGCACTATGCCTAGACCGGACATAAAAGATGAGCCATTAATAATTCCTATTTATAGTCTATTCCCATGTTTGAGAACAGATGAAGGTTTTCTGAGAGCAGCTTATACTATCTGTACAATCCAAGCGATAATAGAAGCTTCATGGCTTCGAGGAATTTCTTCAGCACAAGTTGCAGAATTGATTGCTCTTACTAGAGCTTGAAATTTGGCAGACCAAATGAAAGTGACTATATTTACAGATAGTCAGAATGGCTTTAGTGTGGCCACTGATTCTGGCCAGTTATGGTCACAGAGAGGTTTTATGACCTCATCTGGTTCACCAATCAGGAAGAGTGAACACGTGAGGAGACTATTGGAAGCTCTGCAACTCACAGATAAAATTGTTGTCATAAAGTATACAGTACACAGAAGTGACAATAGTTATGTCACAGTCTGCAACAGGAATGCAGAAGAAGTGGTACACTATAATGGGTTTGTGGCTTGTACATTTAATGAAACATTCAGAAATGGATCTCAAGAGGAAAATGTTATTTCTATGTTGTTGAAAATTGCAGACACTTGAGATGAATTGAAATGAATGCAAGAAAGTGTGCCTGAAACAGAACAACAGGGATGGATTAGAGCAGGCTGTTGAAAAGATGAAAATTATATTTGGGTTTCAGTAGATTTGAGGACCAGTACTATCAGACAATTTACTATCCCCAATGACAAGACATTCCCATGGAAAAACACATTTAGGAAGGGATGCTAAGGTGTGAACCTTTAAAAAACACCGATTTAACTCCATATTTAGGGCACGAGCAGAAGAATGGTGTCATAGATGTATGACATGTTAACAGATGAATGTAAGCAAACGAACACAAGTTTACTGAGTCACATAGGAAGATCAGGTGATCCTTTTAACAGGATACATTGAAGTTATTGACCAGAGGCTTCAGGCATTGTAGCACAATTAAATTAAACAGTACCATTAAATCAAGATTGGCAAAAGTTTATGCATCCACCTCACTGAAATGGCCTGAAGCTTTACCCTTAGTGTTAATGAGTCTACAAAATACACCTGACAAAAAATGTCGTTTGTGGCCATGAAATATTGATGGGCAGAGCAATGCAATTACCTGCAGTTCCAGCAAATGCACTTGTAAACATAACAGAAGACATGGTACTTGATTACTGTAAGGGATTGGCTGATGTGGTGCATTCTGTCTCTCGACAGGTTGAAGCTGTCACTGCAAATCCACACCAAGAGCAATGTCACAACCTTAGTCCTGCAGATTTGATCCTAATTAGGAAGCATGTGAGGAAGTCCTGTTTAGAGCCACATTGGAAAGGCCCCTACCAAGATATTCTGATCTCAAAATATAGCTGTCAAGTGTATTCGAATTCCAAACTGGGTGCATGCTACACATACCCAGTGATAAAGGGATCCTTATGAAAAAAATAGTTTTCTATGAGCCAGAACCAAGAATGCGGTGAATGTACCACCACAAGTTGTACAAACTCAAACTTGAAGAAGAAAGGTCTGTGATCAGAGACAGCAAGAAGAAGAAAGGGGTGAAGAAGTGTCAGATATCTTCAAATTTAAATCAAATACACCAGCTGAGTCCATTCCACCAACAATCAAAGAAGAAGCTGAATCAAGTGGTATAAGTCATACACAAGAAGAACGGCAGACACCCAGAATGTCTAGAAGGCCTAGAGTACCTTGTTGAAGATATTCAGCACCTGAATGGACATACTATATGAGCCAAGTTTTGAACATTCCAATTTCAGATTTGCTTGATTGGAATAAAGAATTGTCTGAACCTCCTTGAAAATAAAAAGAAGAGATTAGATTAAATAGAAATATTGAGATTTGAAAATAACTAAAGTTAACATTTCATGAACTGGACTATAAAAAAGAGACTAACATGTAATTAAAAGAAGATGAGAAGGTTACCCAGATCTGAGGGAGCAGTAGAAGAGTAGGGATAACATTTTAGAAGAACATGGGGTAGGGTTAAGGAAGCCTATATGATGAAGTTATAAATGATGTTTGAAGGAAACTAACTTGAAGAAAGTAGAAATTAATTCAGTTCAACTTTTAAGAAGGATCAATAACTTGCTGTAACAAAGATTTTTGTTGGCAGTAGATCTGATTTTAGACAAACGTGTTAATAGAAATAGATGCAAAATCTTTTTTTATGGATTTTACTTACACTTATAGTTTTGGTAGGAATAGCAATGGTATTAGTTATACACTTTACTCTAGAGACACAGAACTCTGTAATAGAATTTATTAATGCAACCTCTAAACCTAAAATAAATGAAGATGAGTTAAAAGCATCATTTGTAGACTACATGAATTAACTATCATGGATTAAGGTTAAGATGTATTCTAGACTAATACAAGAAAACTCTAGAGGGATTGAAGTGAAAAAATGCTCTGTTTGTGCACACATGCAATCTTCAGCTAATAAACAGGTTTCCTATCATCATATTCCTCTTTTCTATGCTATATCATGTAGTATATTTCTTAGTTTATCATATAGACAAAGGTATTTTGAATACTATTACTCAAACTTTGGCATGGTTCTTTCAAAGGTTCCACTAATGAAGAGAATGAATTTACATCCTCAATCTAGAGGGATGGAGACAGCATGGCATTATTTTAGACCATTTCTTCCTGTTAACACTGTTAAGGCTAATGAGAAAAAACCTAACATGTTTAATGAATACTAAAGAATGGCTTTGTTTTAATGTTAAAAGAGAGAAATGAACAGTTTGCAAAAAGTGCATGCAAAAAGGAAGATGTTGAAAAGAATGTATAGAGAAAATAATAAAGATGAGTTCAGAATGAATATATCAGTTCCAAAATTTAAGTTAGACAAAAGACATATAAGGGAAAAGTGTGTGTGTTAAAGAGAAGAATGAGTGGACGGAAGACATCAGTGAGAAATAATAATTGTGATCATGTGTTTGAATTGTCTGAAGGATCATGGCAAATATTACAAGAAGATGATCCAACAATGCATGGGCTATATTTTATTTGTGGAGGGAATGCTTATTTTAGACTGCCTGCTGTAAGGGAGGGTATTTACTATTTATGGTGCTTTTCCTGAAAATCTATCATATACAGAGTTTAGATGCCATAACACTGAAACCTGCACTCAGATAAACACAGTGTAAATGAAGGAACACAATTAGTCGGAGATATATTTGGAGCAATTATACCTGCTGCAGGAGTAGTATTAAATAAAGAGAAAAATAGAAAGCTTCCAAAAAGTAGTAGATAGATTAGCCACTAGTATGTCTGGAGCTTTATTGGTAGGTAACACAGAGCTCATAGCTATCAGATCTGTGGTTCTTCAAAATCTCTATGCTTTAGAAATATTATTAGCAGAGATCCATGGAATCTGCAAGATGCTGAAAACTAATGTACCTGTAGTCCTGATGAAAGTAAGAAGATAATAGAATATGCAAAAAATATTTCTGATCTGAAACTTGATCTAGAACCTTTAGAAACCATCAGCATAGTGCAAAGTTTAACAAAGGGGATTTCTTCAATAGGTAACTGGTTTAAGGCAGCATGAGGAGGGATCCTTAAAATTATTTTAGTTCCTGTGCGAATAGTACTACCTTGTTTTCTCTCTATATTAGCAATCCATAAAGCAATACATTTGCTATTGATAAAGAAGAGAAATAGAGACTTTAATACGAAAATAAATAAAGCTTTATGCTTAAATGAACGAGCAAATTAAGAATATAAGAGATTGAAAGAAAGAGGTAATTTGAAAAGGACAAAAAAAGATGCAAAAGATGAAAGTGGATTTCGACACACATTTGTGAATGGGATTTTTGTGATGCTTCTAAACCATTAGATGGGGGAACTTGCAAGAGATTTTAATAGAAATAAAATGTGCTCTGTATACTGGTGTCCCAGTTGGCTGGCTGATGCGCTCTCATGATCTCACTCTTCAATTTAGATCCTACCATTCGCAATTGCACAGACTTAGTGGCCAGATAGACTCTCAGATGCTTGTTCCTTTTTGCTATTTTATATTTTACTAACTTTCTGACTCAGACTATTCTCTGTTGTTGTGTTTCCCAGAACTGCTATAAGAAAGAATTGTCTGTGAGTAATTCAGCTTGATATACTTTTTCTGATTTAGGGAATTAAATTAAGAATCATATCACTAAGGGACATGCTTTATGCTATGTTCTGTAATTTTTACTTGATTTAATAACATGAAAGATTTAGGAACTAATGATTAATAAACATTTATAAATCAAGCCCAACTCCCAGTTACTGACTTCAGATTCTAAAAGTAAATGAGAGTGAAATTCATGGACTGTGTTCAATGTGCAGCTTAGTCCCTTCCCACTTTTCACAAAGATCCATAGACATAGGACCCAACAGTTATAGAAAATATTAATTGAGAATTTATTGGTTACTATGAGTATAACGTAGTTTACACTCCATTAACATAGCAAACATAGGAATGGAAATCTTAAATTCAAATATACAACATACAATATATTTCAATTTAGATATTTATTATAGCTAATTAAACATTCAGTTCGCACATAATATAATCAACATAGAATCAATAAAAAAAATATATAATACAACCCCCTACCCTAAATGAAACATACATATATGAAAACATAAATAACATAACAGTAAATACGCAAAAATAAACAAATAACACAGAACCAACAAAATCACAAAATAGTATACATACAAAATTACAACCGCCTCATACATGAGAGGATATTTAAACAGCACAATAAAGTTACTGCTTTGATGCTACAATTATGCGTTGTAGTTTGGATTGTATAAAATTCAACATAACAGCCAATTCTAGGTTATAATTTCCTGATTCAAATTCTCGTGTTACAGGCCTGATGGTAGCCAATCCTGGTCAGGGCTTCAAATTTGCCAATTTCAAACACTTCATGCCAATGTTCAAGACATGCCAATTTACAAGCCGACGCGCGTTTCGGTGAGTGAAGAAAAATATAAATACACCTTCATCAGGACTTTATGATTCAGTATAATTGGCATACGTACATCTTGTAACCTGCCTATCAAAGAAACATCTAAATTATTCATTACAATTCTTTGCATAGGGGGAAGGCTCGAATCATGTCAGATTTGCAACCAGACCAACTCAAGTGACTTAATTAAGAAAAAACACCGATAAAGTGCCCAAGATCAAAGTCTATAAAACCAATGCTTAATAAAGGTAAATAAATCTAAAGATCCAAGGAAAGCACCATTAGTGTCCAGCAAAATACTAGATAAAGTGCAGAAATAGAATCACCTATAGCATAAAAGTGTTGGATTACCACCGAGAGAATCTAGTCAAGAATAGTAATAGACTAGTTTGTTTATATTAAAATAAGATAAAATACCTTAGATATGAAAGAACTTAGATATCCCTTACAGGCTGGATTAAACACTCTCCAACTTCAAATTTGTAGTCCAAAATGAAGGACTAACACATGGATATAGCTAAATGAAGCTATGCTTTCTCACTCTAAAAGCAAACATAATGAAATCATTAGCTTGCACAGGGCAGGAAAGTCCACAGGATAGAAAAGAAAAAATCTGCTCATATGTACAATCGCTAACTACAGACTTACCTACAAATTCACATGGTTTAAAAAACGTAATCCAGAGGGGAAACCCACAAGGATACCAAACTGGTAGGGAACAACTTGCTAACTGCAAGGGAACAGGGGGGAGTCATGAGCCAGATAGAAATGACACAGTCCAGACAGTATAAAATAATTCAATCCACAAAGGTTCAGCAAAGCTAGCCTACCAGTATCAGCAGGATCCAGGACATATGACCAGCACGATGATCTCTCGAGGAGCAATAACCCGTACTTCCCCAGCTGCCTCCTATTTAAACCAAATCACCACAGGTGATGCGATGAACATAGAAACAGGCCCGTAGGGGCCATCTAAGGAAATGGTCAAACATGCGGCATCTTAGAACCGTCAAAACAGCATGAAATATGCCAAAATCTACAGAGAATAAGAGGTACAATCAAACTGTAGAGTCATAGCCATATAGTAGTGGCAAAAGGAAATAACCAAAAATAAAAAATAATAAAAAATAATGGCCAATTCTAAATCAAACCAAAGAGTAGATATCACTTACCAGCACGCCCAAAACAGTGGGCGCCATCTTGGAACGTCAAAGTACAGGGTACTCAATGTCCCAAGGGTAGGCACAAAATGGGTTAGTAAAATACAATACGTATCGTGTATATAATACAAATCGATAACATAAGGTTTTATAAGAAGGAACCGAAAACGGTTTTATCGTATAAAGTGAAGAATTCACTTCAAAGTAAGATAAAGGGCTACCACAGGAGAGCACAAAGCAACCCTGTGGTAGGCACCTGGAAAATTATTGACCCCTCAGGCAATCCTGTACATAAGTACTCAGATGGCATTGCTCCAAGGGAGATCTTCGTTCAGGCCATTCTCATATGTGTTTAAAGAAAAAATCCAAAACACTTCTTTCTTTTTCCTTTGTTTTTCAGGGTCCACATCGTTTCTTGTCAGTACTTTCTCAAGAATAATCCACCTGATATCTACCTCCTTGTGGTTTAAAGATAACCAATGAGCAACTAGGGGGGCGTTGATCTTTTGTGTCCTAATCGCAGATTTATGTTCCGATAGCCTAGTTCTAAATTCCCTGGAGGTCTCACCTATATATCCCAGGTTGCAGGGGGAAATAATCAAGTAAATTACATTTTTAGATCTACAATTAGTCATGTCCATAAATGGGATAGTCTTGTCATTGAATGTAAACTCTTTGGCAACAATGGCTGAGTCACAGGCGTGGCATTGGCCACATTTGTAATTGCCCGTAACTGGATTAGATCCTGTTAGTGACTTTTGGCCAAAATTAGATACAAAATTGGTAGCTGATCTCACCAAATGGTTCCGTAGGTTTTTGTTCCTCCTGAAAGCGAACAATGGTTTTTCAAATTTATCCGCTTCAGTATTGGAATTCAAAATGTGCCATTCTTTGTTAATAATACCCCTGATTTGATTATTCAGGGTAGAATGGTGAATCACACAGGCTAGCCGGTCACTGGTCTTGCATCGTTGTTTTGAAAACAGGGCCTCACGGTTGTAAAACTTGGCTCTTTTTAAGGAATCTTTGATGGTTCTAATCGGATAACCTCTCTGCTCAAATTTGCACGTAAGATCTGCGGCATGTTTCAAAAAGTCTGCCATGCTGGTGCAATTTCTCCTGAGTCTCAGGAATTGTGAAAAAGGAATAGACTGCTTCTGGTTACAGGGATGGAAACTATCAAAGTGAAGCAGCGTATTCCTAGCCGTGGGTTTAGTGTATAGGGTCATAAGCAAGTGCCCTTGATAGTGTTTGATATACACATCCAGGAATTCAACCAAATGATGGTCGTATTTAATCGTAAATCTGAGGTTGCTGTCACACAGATTGAGCCAACTGTAAAATTCTAGTAGTTGGTCTTCACTGCCTTTCCAAATGAAGAAAACATCATCAATAAATCTACTCCAGGCCTGCATATTCTCATAGAAAGGGGCCATTTCGTTGTAAATGAACTTGTCCTCGAATGCTCCCAGATATAGGTTCGCCACACTAGGTGCACAGGCAGCACCCATACTGACTCCTTTGATTTGGTGATACATTTTGCCATTAAAATCAAAGTAGTTATTAATTAGTACAGTTTCCAAACATTTCAGAATGAAACTCAATGCTGGATCATCTCCCCGTCTGTTTAGATATAGTGCTACAACATCAATGGCTTCTTGCTGGGGTATATTCGTATATAAAGACTCAAGGTCCATGGTCACCAGATATTCCCCATCAGGTCTATATTGCAGGCCCTCGATCTTAGAAGTGGCCTGTGTCTCTGATGTAAGATGGTAAAAGGGCTACCATCGGTTTCAGAAAGGTATCAACGTACTTTGACAATGGCTCAATGGCCGAGAATGTTGGATACAATCGGACGCATAGGTGGATTACTGGAGTCCTTGTGAATCTTAGGTAGACCATAGATAATCGGGATTCTAGTATGGACTGGAGTCAAAAAATCAAATTCTTTCTTACAAATAACGCCCGCTTCTAATGCTTCTAGATTCGTAGTTTTGATTGATCTCTTCAATTTGATTTCAGGGTGGCCTGGTATAGATTTATAAAAAACTGGACACTGCAACATGTTTTCCATATTGTCCATATACAAATTGGTGTCTAGAATAGCTATACCACCCCCTTTATCACATGGTTTAACAGTGATAGTCCTGGTATTTTTAAGACTTTTTAGGGCCATGCTTTCATCTTTGCTAAGATTGTACCTGGATCTTGGGGCATGTAGAAGCATTTTCTTAATTTTACTAGTCACTGTCCTCTCAAATATAGCTATTTCAGGACCCAAAGCTTCTAACGGGGGAGTAAACGTAGATGGCAATTTGAGTCCTGATCTGCTAACAGTGGTAGTAGGGGGAGACGATGAAAAAAATTTTTTAGTCTCACTCGTCTGAAGAATGCCTGAAGGTTTCTCATCAATTCAAATTTATTTATGTCTGAATTCGGTACAAAGGACAAGCCTTTCGATAACAAGCTGATGCAATGGTCATCCAAGGTAATTTGGCTCAGATTAAAGATCGGAATCTCCTTCAGTCCCTCCAATACTGATTGCGTCTTGTTTGTAATGTGTGGTGAGATTGTTCTGAGTTCGGGGGACGATTTCCCCGATTTTGTCTGAATCTTGATCTGTGATTGAATCTGCGGTGACCTAAAAAACGGGGATTCTGTTGGTACTGTTCCGAATGATTCAGTCTATTGCCATATTCATCGAATTGATATGAACTACCCTCCCCTTCAGATTCAGAATTATCGGAAAACGTCACCACTTTCTTAGGAACCCACTCCTGTCTTTCCTGTGGTATGGAGGATTGTTTGTAGTACTGGTCAGCAAGATAAGGATATGTCCTCTCCCGGGTGAAATACCTGATATCTTTTTTCAATTTGTCTGATTTCCTCTTTATCAAATATATATTAAATGATTCCAAATCCGTATTTATCTCCTCTAGCTTTCTTTTGGCTTCCTCCACAGATACTGCCTGCCTGAGCTTGCTTTCAAGTTCCTGAATCTCAGAAAACAGAGAAGAAGCTACTTCTCTGGCTGTTTCTATAATCAACAGCATGTGATCACGAGAGCATCTATTAGAAATAAGCGACCACTTTTCGAGGAATTGTTTGATCTCAACAAAGAGGCCTGGAATGTTTCTTATTCTTAGGCCGTTTGGGATAGTACCAGCCTTAAGATATTCTAAAAGAAATTCAGCGTGTGCTTCAGTCCTGCGGGCTTTCTTTTTTAAATTGAGTAAATTAAGCCAGTCATTGTTCAGGCTGTTGGAAAATAAGGACTCTGAACTCGAATTGGTACTAGTGCCCACTATTCTTGAAAAATCCTCCTCGGTGAACCCAAAGGTTTTAATACTCTCCATCAAAGAAAACAGATTAAACTAACTCTAAAGAACTTATTAAAAGAGAGAAAAGAATATAAAATAAAACAAAAAATTGGCCCAAAAACAATATAATCCCAAATGAAAAAAAGAAAGAAAGTCTGGTTACACCATGGTCCCAGTGTATGCCCAACTTTTTAAATACACTGCACCTTGCCCTTGCCCTTTGGTGCCCTGTATGCATTAAAAGGTAAGGTTTAGGCCTGGAAAAAGGTCTATTTTGCCAGGTCAAAATGGCAGTTTAAAACTGTGCACACAGAGCCTCATTATGATTCCGGCTGACAGAACAGCCTGTCCGCCAAAATTTCCGATGGGGAGGTTCCTGCCATTGTGGTTGCCTCCCCACTGGGCCCATTACGAGCTTCCTGCTGGGTCAGCGGGTAGAAACCTCAGTTTCCACCCACTGGCCTAGCGGGAAACAGCCTACAACATTGTCTCCGGCTCGTAATAGAGCCAGTGGCAATGCTGTAGTGTGCAGGGTGCACCAGCACCCTCGCAAAGCAGCAAAGCAGACAGTGAACATTGCGATGTTGCTGGCCAGGGGGGGGCTCCTGCACTGCCCATGCCAAGTGCATGGGCATTGCAGGAGCCCCCCTGGGGTGCCCTGCACCCGTTCTCCACAAACCTTTTTGTGGCAGTGAAACTGCCATGAAATCACTGGTGGAGAACAAATTTTCAATCCCCAGGGCAGCACTCTTTCAGCCCTACCCTGGCATATTAGGACCACCGGGACCGCCAGACCGCTGGGACGACTAATCCTGGTGGTGCTGGTGGTCCGACCACAGCACTACCATTGCAGTTGTAATATGGTGCTTGGACCGCCATCCAACCATCATCGCGAACCTGCCGGTCATGAGACCACCAGGTTTATAATGAGGGCCACAGACTGTAATGGCTGGCCTGACTTAAGAGACTGCTTAAGTGGGTGGCCCAATCAGTGCTGCAGGCCCACCATTAACATCTAATTTACAGGCCCTGGGTATATGTAGTACCACATTACTAAGGACATACACAAGTAAATTGAATGTGCCAACATGGGTGAAAGCCAGTTTTACCATGTTCAAACTAGAGAGTACAAGCACTTTATCACTGGCTAGCAGTGATAAAGTGCACAGAGCCCTAAAAGCCAACAAAAACGGGTTCAGAAAATAGGGGGGTGAAGGCAAAAAGTTTGGGGATGATGCTGCAAAAGTGTAAGTCCAACAATAATAATGAAGGATGCTTGGTGCCACCATTTCCCCCACATCACTGGGCTGGATAAGTAGTCTCCTAGGGATCCTTAGGACCCTACCCCTCCAGAAAAAAACAGAGCAATTGTTATTGGATTTACTTTAAAAACGTTCTGTTCAGCCAGATCGGGAGCGCTTGGAACATATAAAGTAAGTGCAGAAGGACATCTTTATCATGTTAATCCTACCTGTCCAGGGATGGATAAAGTTTCCCTGGGATTCCAGGTCCCTCTTTATGGACGCGATCAGTGGGGGAAGTTGAGGAGCTAACTAATAGAGAAAAGCTCCCCAGGGTTTTTTTAGATCTTCACTCCAGGATATTTAATACACTTCTTGGACCTTCTAAAGGGAAGAGAGGCTCTTAGTGCCAACATTATGGCGACAGTCAGGGTTAGATTCAACACTTCATACTTGTCGAACTCTATCTTTTACCCAGACACTGACTAATTTTTTAAAAACAATTGTCCTGCAATAGCATACTCAACCTCTGTGAGCCACGCTATCATTCTCAGAAAATTCTTGGATCTCATTTAAGCTTTCTATAGGTTTAATCTGAATCTTACAAGAAGCATAAAGCTTTTTTTAAATGGTTAACCCGTTTCTTGGCCCCCAATATGTAGATTCTTGTGGTTTCTATAGCCATTATGGCCCCAAGATATAAGAACCTATAATATTTTAGAATTGTACTTAATTGCAGCTTGTCTTACCCTTTCCAAGATGCTTAGCTGCACTGCAAACTTTTTCACTTAATCAAATCTTTATAGTTCCATCTTGTCTCCATTTTTAGAGATTGATGGTGCTGTGTTAGGGCATGTGATAGCTCCCTCTTCCTGATCCAGTATTTTTCATTGCACAAGTTACCATATTGACTACTATCAATCGTGTTTTTGTGGTTGTCAAGTAAAAAAATGCCTAACTAATGATTTGCTCACATAGCGCTACCACACTACCCTCCTTGACCCCTCTAGGTGCCCATAACAGTTCTTCCAAATTAAAATCGATTCATTCCATCATACTTGGTGCAAGGAGATCACACTTTTCTATTCTCCACTTGACTGCCCTACTGTCTTACAGATTTGATTCAGGGCAATTTTATGAAAGCTCCACCATTGATGTGTAATTTAAAATTTTCAATAATAACATAGGCAAGGAGTGAGTTATTGTAAGAAATGAGGGTATTAGTTGAGGGGGTAACTACCACATCAAGTAATAACTAACATTCTTGGCAGGGTGACTCTTCAAAGTTATTAAATGAACCTGAGCTCAACCCCAAGGTAGATATGGCACAGAGCAGACAGGAATACCTTGGAGGCAATGTGTAAAGTATTTATGCAGTACTAAAACAGTAATCAAATCAAAACACAACACAAGAAAATCCAAAACCAATTTAGAAAAATAAAGTACATTTCAATAGATTAAAAAGGACACAAAAACAATAAAAATCCAAATGGGAAACCAGAGTTATGAATGTTTAAAATTTAAATGTGAAAATAGCACCAAAAAGCATTAAAAGACAAGTGATCAAGTTGCCCTTAGCTGTTCCTTAGGTACAAGTTAAGGGCTACAAAAGTGGCATAACAAAACTTGAGGGGGCACTCCTGCAAAGTACATGGAGGGACCCCTTTAGGGCTTATTCAGGAGTCTCAGGCCCAGGTACAGTGCTGAGGAGGCCCCCTGAAGGTCAGGCCCCCCGCACTGCGGGGTCTGTGGGGCCTTTGTTTAGGCAGATGGGCGAAGGCAATTCAGCACGGGTTGGATACAGAAACCAGGTCCAGCCCATTTGGAAGTCTATGCTTACCCCAAACATAATGGTGTGCTCCTCGAATTTAGATGCGAGTGGACCTTTGGTTTAATTACAGCTGAGACTACTCCTTTTCTGCCATGATTAAATTATTCTGACTGCCCTGTGGAGTAAGGTCAGTTGAAGGCAGACCTCTAATTCTACCCACCTAATTAAGATGGGTGGAATTAGAGGTATATGTTCACTGTAAGGGGCAGTGAAAATTGATAAATGCTCCCCCAGCCATGGGAGAGAAGCATTTCCTTTTTTATTTTCAAAAAGGAAATCCCACTTGGGGATTTTCTTTTCGAAAAGAAAAAAGAAAACAGTTCAGTGCAGGGCTCCGTCATGTTGATGGAGCCCTGCACCAAACTGCAGAAAGCATCATTGTCAGGTACTGCAGTGATGGCTGTTCCTGGAAGTGCTTTAAGAAATGACCACCAATTTGGAGGTCATTTCTAAATCTGGGGAAGCCGTACCTCTGCCAGGGCGATGGAGTAATTCACTCCAACACCCTGAGGAGAAATCGACCATCTGCCAGATAATAAATCTGTCCCTTAGACTTTGAAATGGAGGTCAGAAATCCTGAGTGGGGCTAGGCTGCAGGCTGTGGGCTGAAGAAGGCTCTAAATGCTGGGTAGCTGCTGGGCATAGTTTTGGTGAAGAGCTGTTGACTTTTGGAGGGAAAGCTGAGCGAGGGAGAAATTTCTGTTTCATGCCCAGAGAAGGTCCCTAGCCGGGCAGATACTTTTGGAGCCTTCCCCCAGTGAAAAGTTCTACCTTTGGACATAGTCACTTTTTTGGAGCTTCGATTCTTCCAGTGGGGCACAGTGGCAGCCTGTAGCCAAAGAGGGCTCTACAAGGCTGCACCTACTGAATCAGATTTGTGCTGCTGAAAAGTAGCAAGCAGATGCAACCTGAATCTTTGGTCCAGCAGCAATGCACCTTTGTCAGGTCAGCTTGGAAGGTTAGCCCGGGTTCTCTGGAGGTATTTGGAGTCAAAAGGTTTTTAAGTTCCAGGTTTCAGTAACAGTTAGCAGGAGTATACTTTGACACCAGTCAATGGTCCTGGACCTTGTGGACATCACTTAAGGATCAAGACTCACTCCAGCAGAGGCCTGAAGAAGGGTGCAGGGCGGGTTCAGTTGGAAATGATCAGCTGGGAAGTTGCAGACAAGGCCTTGTGTAGCTTGCTGTATCCCTGTAGCTTGAACAGCTTGGCCATAGGATCATTGTATCCTTTGTCCTGGTTACAAAAGAGAGAGTAGGTCCAATCTTCTAGGCTCTTCTCAGATCACAGACAGCAGGTCCAGAACCTCTTCTGTTCTTTCAGAGGTCCAGAAAGTATTTGAGGAAAGGACTGTGGGTGCCAAATTTATGCCTGGCACTTGCTTGCAAGTGGGAGTGATTCCTGCCCCCTCCTTAAAGAATACGAAAGGGTCCCAGGGGCAACCCTACCTGTTTTTGCAGCACTTATTGTGTTCCCTACTGCAAACAATCCCACTGTGCCCATCGCTGCCTAAACGCAAGATGGTGAAACCCTTTTCCCTTTGTGCTGAGCATGTGTGCCCCCCCCACCCCCCCAGAAGTGTGGCCAGGGAAAGGAGCAAATCCTCCTCTGTGGTTACTCTAAACTAGTTCTGGGAGCAACTCCAATCCAACTGGGAGTGGTGCTTGTCTGACTAGGGGAAACAAACAAGGCCTCTACCCAGGTGTCGACTAACATTTGCCTGTGACAGGGCAGACTTCTTTAAAGTCCATCAAGTTCCTGGGCACAACCCAGATTGGTATCCTGCCAGAGGAACAGAACACCATCCCACACCGAAGGCCTTTGTCTCAGCTCTGGGAGCGAGTTCACACCTCATCAAGGGTGCTACTCAGCTTCAGTTGGGCTCATACAAAACTGGATCCAGAGGCATTAGGCAGGGAATAGGTACCTTTCTAAAAGTACCTTTTCCAAAATATGTCTTACAAATCAAACTTCACAAATTAATTGGGGTTGTACTAATTATTTCAAAAAGTTCAAAAATGACATTTGTACCTGCTTTCTAGTCAGAGATAACAACAATATTAAATGTAACATTGTATCCCAATGCTTTCCTATGGAGCAACTAATTCTGCTACAATGAAAATAGCCTTTGGGACATTTTCATTGTAGGGACATGTTTTACATTAAAATTGTATATGTCCTACATTTAATTTAAATGCCCCTGGTCTTATGGGCACTAAGCCTTACTTATGGGTAATTTATAAATATTTAAAGGGAAGGTTTAGTCCTGTCTAAAGGGGAAAATTTGACAGGTTGACTTTGCAGTTTAATACACTAGCAGTGTTAGCCATGCACACTCGGTGATCGAATTTGATTACATTCTTTTTACATTTTTCTATCTCCAGCCTCACCAAGTCAAATTCCAGACATATCACAGTAGGTCTTGGGATCTGAAATACTTTCTTACAGGCTTTTAGAAAATATTTCAGTCGCCATTAGGTAGTTATGGTTAGGACCTAGGGCCAGATGTATCAAGCTCCCGGTTTGCATTTCTGAAATAGCGAATTTTAAGAAATTGCTATTTTAGAAATGCAAAATGGGATGTATGAAAAATAGCGATTTCTTAAAAATCACGATTACTATTACCGAATCGCAATTAGGGAATGGGACTCCATTCATCCCTATGGGCCTGTAGACTCATAGGTGCAAATGGTTTTGCATTACCTAATTTGCGAATTGAGGTAATGCAAACCCCAGGGTGCTGGGGGCCTAAGGCCCCCTTTGATGCACCCTAAAAAAATATTTGTGCCCATGTAAAGCGCACACATGCCCAAGGAGCATGTGTGCACTACATGTCATTTTTAAAAATGCATTTATAATGCATTTTTAAAAATTGCACATACTTACCACCAACTTGGATTTGGTGGCAAGTGCATTTCCTAAATTCCAAATTTGCATTTAGGAAATGCATGAAACATGTGCTTTGGAGAACGTAAATAGGAATACCCTTTTTGCGATTTCCTATGTAGAGATTCGCAATTTGCAATTCCTTAAATGGAGTCTTAATTTTAAGGAATCGCTATTTTTGAGATTCCTTAAAATTGCACTGCGAATTCCTTTCATAAATCATGAAAGGTGATTTTGCATTCGCAAACAATGAAATTTTGCAATTCGCACAGTTTGCAAATGCAAAATCCTTTGACACATCTGGCCCCTGGTTTCTATATAAAATGCATTGTTTACTTGCCTATATCTTTGGTACCGCTTGACAAATCTTCACAAAATTTTCCAAAAGAAATTGCCAGTCCCGTCAGCTGCTGTTTGGAAAGTTTCGGGGTGATCCATCAAAGGAGGGCCGAGAAAAAGGGGGGCACCAAAACACTTTTTCTTCATTCATTTTTCCATAAGGATTTTGAACAGCGATAGCACCAAAACTACTGGACGGAATTACACCAAATTTGCAGTAAGTTAGGTCCTGGTCCAGAAAGTGTGCTTTTGGTGGTTTGCTTGGAATATGTTTATTGCTTTTTTGGTAATTAATGGGGGAAAATATTGTAGCTAAAGGGATGCGTATCTGCTGTGCATCCGACGATGACCACAGCGAACCCGTGAGCCACATGGAGGATTCAAAAATAAGAAGTTTAGTTAGGAGACTTTACTACGTGAAGACTCCAGTGGTATGTTTAGGAGAAATGAACAGAGTACTTTCACATGGCACTGTACAAGAGCTAGAAAAAGTTTGCGAGGATGTCCAGTTTCAGTTCTTTGGTCCTGAAGAGGACTGTAATGTGAATGAAGAATTTGTAGGTATAGGTATTGTAGAACAGAGTTTAGAAATTAGTAGTACGAACATCCAGGAAGAGATTACAAAATTCAATACAGCTAATTATGAGAAACCAAACTATGCAGGTCATTATGACCCCCGCGGTGAGTGTTAATGTGGCTGTATGACCGTCAACAGGCTGGCGGTATATACCGCCACATGATGAGATTGGCCAGTTGGCTGCAGCCAACCCGCCACTTTTCCACTCATACCACCAGGTATGAGCCGCTGGGCCATAGATGTGTATCTCCAGCCTGGCAGCCGGCATAGTACCGCAGGCGGCATTATGAGCCTGCCTGCCACCATGGTTTTCATGACGTTAGCAATGCCACAAAAACTATGGCGGTGGGCCCTACCGGTGACAGGGAATTCCTTCTCTGTCACCGGTAGGCGGCTCCCCCACCACTCCAACACTGACCTGACACCACTCACTCTCCGTCCATCCAAACACCTCCGGCCCCCTCCGATCCTCAGACACACACCCACACCCCCTCCGTTCCTCAGACACACACCCCCACCCCCTCCGATCCTCAGACCCACTCCCCCACCCCAATAAACGCACACATCCGCAGACACGCACCATGCATACACCCAATCACTCAAACTGGCATACACGCATTCATACATACACGCTGACATACACGCATTCGGACGTGCTCACACACATTCTTGCAACAATCACACTGACATACAGATACGAACTCCACCATTCTTACACGCATTCACTCACACGCATACAACAATGCAAACAACACATCACACACAAATGCATTCACACACTCACTCACACATTCATGCACACACTCAGACACATACACAACACCCCCCAACCTCCTACCCCCTTCCCTGTCGGAAGCCCGACTTACCTTGAGCGAGGAGGTCTTCCGGCAGGGAATGGGAAGGGGCGCTGCTACCGCCAGCAGCACCCCGCCAGCAGAACACCTCCAGGCTATATGAATTGTCATAACACAGCTGGCGGCGTTCTACTGGCGTGGCGGTGGTGGTGGTAGCAGCGCCAGCTTACCACCGTCGACCACCATGAACACTGCTGGATTTCATCCTTTCTTGTGACGGAAGTCCGTCAGTGGTCATAATATGGCAGATGGATGGTAGCTGAGGTGGTGGTATTTTGGCGGCAATCACCGCGGCAGTAGGTGGTTTTTACCGCTGATGTCATAATGACCACCTATGTTTGCATTTGCTGTAGACACACTCGCTATAAAATACAAACAAAATGTGGATGTATAATTGAAAACTGAAGGGGAAAATAGGGAAAAGCGGCAAGAACTTGCTGCTGATTTGTTTGTAGAAGAACATTTTGATTTGTCAACTCAACAAGTAATTTGTAAGTACTGCTATGACATGTTAGAGAATCATAGAACACCAGCTAGAGCAGTGTAGAATGGGCTAGAACTTAAAACTATCCAAGAACAACACTATTTAAATGTGTATGAATATATCCTTATACAATTTGTACATCTACTTCAAGAAATTATACAACTGGAACCAAAGACAGGTAAATTACATCCAACAGAGCTATTGAAAAGCCTTAAAGGAAGAGTAGTGTATTTGCTATTAGACTATAAAACATTTTGAAACTATATGAGTGGAGAAAGACAACGAAGAACCACTCATTATTTTGGTAAATGGTGTACCTATTAAGAACAAGACAATTTGGCAAAAATTGCTTGATGTTAATAAAGTTAAACAAGCCACATTATACCTGGTACAAAATAATATTTATTATAAAGATGTTGCTGTTCAGAATGATATAGAAGATGTTGATGGTCATGATGAGAGTTTGCCTGAAAAGGGACAAATAGAAAAAGTAGATTCATCCTGATCAGAAAAAAATCTATGAGCACTACAGCATCTATCCATTACCTTCCAAATAACTCATTGGTGATGCTATACACCTTCACCAGATGAAGCAAGCTAAGAGAGCACCTATGAGTGTGTGAGAAATGAATTTAGAGGCTTGCTGCTTCCCAAACTTGTTTCCCACAGGAGTAAGACGTCGGATATGATGACCGGCCTATACAAATATCAGCAGCTGAATACCAATCAACAAGATTATTTCACCTTCTATTTGAGAGTGACTTTTCTGGACTCTCATATGCAGTAAATCATATCTTAAAAACAGGAGTTAATCTTCAAAATATGTCTGCAGGAGAGTTTGTTAACAAAGTTCAAGAAAAGGATGAAAACTTTGAATATAACTTAATTAACATAATGGCGTGACAACGTGGCACTAATTTATACTGGTTCCGTCTTCATGAAGATCTGAAATGTATGCTGAGAAACTTAGGACCACCAACCTGGTTTTTGAACATTGAGTTGTGCAGAGGATGTATGGGATGATCTCATTGATTTCTTGAGAGAAGCAAACTTTAATCTAAAAGATGTCAATTTGAAGACAGCTGGAGAGCTCTGCTCATTAGATCCTGCTAATGCTTGTATATACTTCAACCACATGCTCCAAGCTATGCTTGCTTTTATCTGCAACGAAACCAATCCTCCTCTTGGACAAGTAAGTGATTTCTTATGGTGGAAAGAGTATCAGGCAAGAGGTACTCCTGCCATTCACATGCTACTATTGATAAAAGATGCACCCAAATTTGGAGCAGAAAGTGATGGCTCTGTCTTGCCTTTTATAGAGCAGTATGTCACATGTACTATACCAAAACAGACTACTGACAAAGGACTCCGTGAACAAATTCTGGGAAGTATTGTCGTCATAGATATAGGTCCAAAGGAAAATGTTATACAAAATGTCAATTTGGATTTCCATGACCCGTCATTTAAAAAGGAAGAGTAAACAGCTTCTTGTCTTCAGTGAGACATACACTAACACGGGAATTCCCAAAGAACACATATAACTTAAAAATAAGCTTAGAATCCAAATATATTAATGACTACAATACTGTGAGTTTAAAAATGGGGAATGCTAATATGGACATTCAGTTTGTTCCAGGCAACTCTGTCGCTGTGGCTCGGTACTGTACATCATACATCACAAAATCTGAAAAAACTGAGACGAAGGAGATGTGGGAGGAGATTTCTGGAGAGACACTTAACAAGAGATTATATTCGTTCAGCTTGAAAATGCTTTCTCATAGGGAATTGGGAAGTTACAAGGCCTGTGCCAGGTTAAGTTCAGCTAGTTTGTTCTCAAAATCCAAAGGAATTGTGTGGGTTAGTCTTGGTCTGTTTACTACAAGAGTATTAAAGTATTTTCCTGAAATTCAGTACCTGGCAGAGTTAGACCCAGAAAGTACAGACATTGTAAAATCAAATATGTTGGATACATACTATCGAAGAAGTCCACATCTAGAGGACAAGTGGCTTTATGAAATTCTTCAAAACTATGGATATAAAAGTAATGTAACTGAGAACATAGAAGAAGGAAAATATGCAGTTCACGGATTTGATGGATGGTTAGTGAAATATGAAAAAGAAAATTTTATTAACCATTGGAAATTGACCTGTCAAACTCATGAAAAAATAGATTTTTTATTTTTTTAATTAGCACTCCTTTAATTGTTCAAACCTTGGCATAGTGAATTGGAATTACTTGGAGATTATGACTGCTATTAAGATTGTTTTAATGATGTCAAAGATAGTATTCAGTGCCCCATGTTCAATAACTACTTAAAAATGTTAAATGATGAGATACAACATGAAGAAATGATTGCTGCTCAGGCAGCTAAGGGTAGCCCTAAAAGCAGCCAAAGCCCAGCACCGTCAAGTCAGGATCCTCTTGGAAAACCTATTATTGAAAATGAAGCTGCAATAGCTATGAATGAAGTGGAAACTGCAATGGAACAAGCTAGACAAGAATCAGTAGATCTAGAACAGTTAATTGGCCAACTGAACAATGAGCAGAATGAGAGTTATATTGAAGTAAAAGGTAAAATAGAACATGGATTACAACTTGAGAGGAAGGAATGCAATTGCTCATCTTTGAAGCCAATACTATTATATATAAGTCTTCAAGCTGGCACCGGAAAAAGCTTTTTAATTAAAGTTATCTCTACTTATCTACAGAAGACTACAGATTCTAACTTATCGTGTGTGGTAACAGCACCTAATGGACTACTTGCACTCAATATCAAGGGAATTACTTTACACAGACTAATAATGCTACCAATTGAACATGACAATAAATTGGAATAGCAGACGTTATCAGGTGAAGCTTGTCATGAGGTAGCGAGAGTTTTGAAGAAAATAAAATAAAGTGATGTTATTTGAGATGTAATCAGTGATTTCACTGACCATGTCATCAGTGATATATTATGGGAGGTCATAAGCAGTGCATTACAGGAGTGTAAGTTATAGTTAGCTCAGGTAACTATAACTGGGCAATTTCAGTGATTTTGTACATCTGAAATGTATTCCTAACTATAACGTTGCTGTAAGCTTTGTTTTTTCTTTAGTGAATATGTTTGTGTATATATATATATATATATATATATATATATATATATATATATATATATATACCTACTGGCAGTCGTCAGTAGGTAGTTATAGTTAGGACCTATTTTCCATAGACAAAGCGTTTTTGGACTTGCCTTTATTGTTGGCTTCATTTGACGGATCTTCACAAACTTTTAAAAAAAAAGTTTCCCCTGTTTTTTTTGTTGCGCACAGAAAGTTTCTGAGTGATCTGTCACTGGGGGTCGAGAAAAGGGGGGGTCAAAAAACGTGTTTCCCATGTTAATTCCCATTGGAGTTTTGAACATGACTACAGCCTGAACTGCTGGAAGGAATTACACCTCATTTGGCAGAAAGGTAGGTTTTGGTATGCAGATTAAGCTTTTGGATATTTAATGTAACTGTGTCAGTATTTCGTAAGGGAAAATAGAGGGGAAATCAATTTGTATATCTATGGTCATGGAATAATCAAGATGTTTTTGCTGTGATCACGCCAAATTTGCAAATGGACGCACCAACAGGAATGCTGTTTGGCTAGCCGTAACTTGACTAGAAAGTTGCAGCTGCCATTTTATGTTATAGGAGAGGGTCCTGGGCTGAAAATAGAAATTATAAGTAGTGGTAGGGGTCATGGTTCAGGTACCCTGACACCAGGGGTGTAATATACGGGTATAAGAGTGTCAAGCTATGACCTTAACATTTTTTTTTTTTCACGCCATGTGATATTCACAAATACGTCACAATGCTCAGCTCAGCTCCCCATAAAACAATGTGATGAATGTGCAAATATTGGTGAAAATGTTTTTTTTTTTAATTCACAGATTTATTCCTACACTAAGGGCCTCATTATGAGTTTGGCGGTCTGCGGACCGCTGCAGAGGATATCGGACTGCCGTCAATCTGGCGGTCGGACCCCCGTATTACGAGTATGGCAGTCGTACTAACAAAGGCACCACCACGGAGCACAGGCCACCACAGTCATGAGGAAGCACAAACAGGCCAGCGGAGCCTGTGTTGCCGCAAGACTCATTACTAGGTTGTACACTGCCAATGTGACCATGGCGGTCCAACCATCATGTATCAGAAGGTGGAAATAGACAGTATAAAGGGAGACACTCACCTGCAGGCAGACTTACATGTCTGGTGCTGCCTTGGAACCCTTCACAAACATCATGCCACTGCTCCTGCTCATTGAAAGACAATGAAATCCACGGCGCAGTAGACAACAACAACCGTAAGTACACAGACCAACCTGTATCATTAACCTTAAAAACAGAGGGGGTCATTCTGACCCTGGCGGTCTTGGACCGCCAGGGCGCAGAACGACGGAAGCACCGCCAACAGGCTGGCGGTGCTTCAAAGCCCATTCTGACCGCGGCGGTAAAGCCGCGGTCGGAAAACCGGGGCCGGCGGTCTCCCGCCATTTTTGCCCCGGCTGGGCGAATCCGCCAGGGCAGCGCTGCAAGCAGCGCTGCCCTGGGGATTCCAACCCCCTTCCCGCCAGCCTGTTTCTGGCAGTTTACACCGCCAGGAAGAGGCTGGTGGGAACGGGTGTCCAGGGGCCCCCTAACAGGGCCCCAGCCTGCTTTTCTCTGTCTGCCTAGCAGACAGTGAAAAGTGCGACAGGTGCAACTGCACCTGTCGCACACCTGCAACACCGCCGGCTCCATTCGGAGCCGGCTTCAGTGTTGCAGGCCGTCTTCCCGCTGGGCCGGCGGGCGCTAACAATGTTAGCGCCCGCTGGCCCAGCGGGAAGGTCGGAATGGCCCCAGCGGTCTTTTGACCACGGAGCGGCCAAATGGCGGTTCCCGCCAGGCGGGCGGGGACCGCCGCCCGCCGTGGTCAGAATGACCCCCAGAGTGTTGCACCTGCTTACACACCATGGGGGAGCACGCCACAGGCAGTAGGTACATGTTTCAACCCACATAAACCCACAAACATACATCAACACGGACACGCACAGTCACTATACACCCCCTTTGAGCAGCACACACACACACACTGCACCTCAGCACTATATACATTCACATGACCACGCAGCTCAGGCTCAGGGACAGTGAAAGGCTACACAACACTGTCACACCACTGGCCAGGGACTGTCCATACATACAACACACATGTGTATAAATGTGGCATGGAACACAAACAACACCTCCAAGAAACAACCCTGGAATGGACACACACATCACACACATTATAGCACAAAGGAAGCGCAATGGCGTGCACAAAACACACAGATACTAATAGACAAATAAAACATGACAACTATACCAGCACAAATCGGCGGGGTCATTTGGGACACCCATGGAAGGGGACTCCACTGGGACATACATCACCTCACACAGACCCCTCAAACAACATGTGCATAAGAAATTGCCCTACATGGGTCCCAGGGACAAACAATACTAAACTCAAATGTCATGCATATATGCACAATGGGGAAGGGCAAGTCATCAAATCACATACAACTCCTACTTCATGGGACATACCGCTACAGGGACTAGCTGCAAGAGACACACACCTAAGTAACACATGCACAGGCAAATCCAAACACAGCAAGCAAAACTGAAGCAAGCACAACTGAACACACTCCATATCTGCACATACAAAACTCAAGATGACACACATCAGATACATACAGAAGCCATAGAAGGGGGAAAAGTCGAACACAACACATGCCCACATTGCACAACGCAGAAAATACTTACCATACCAAATACTACACAATGGCGTGCCACCAACATTGCATTCACACACATATACCTATACACACAACTTATACCCTTCTCTTGGGGGTCACCAGCACTGCCCACAAACTCATGTATTGCAAACAACAACACACGGAGCAGAATGCAGACCCACAACTGGAGGCAACCAAAACAAATTAGTCAACATAATGGTGTTAAAAGAATTGCAGGACAAATGTGTACCCAAAAAACAAACTGTTTGAGTTTAATAACATTGAAACTTTTTTTTTTTGGAGGGGCAGGAAGTGGAGGTGCTGGGGGATGCAGTGGTAGGTGGTTATGAGCCTGTTAGGGTGGTGACTGAGGGTTGGCTGGATGTGGTGGATGTATGTGTATCTGTAGTTGTGGTGACTGCGGGTGTGGTGCTTGTGGAGGATGTTTGAGGGTCTGCTGGGGTGGTGTCTGCGGGTAGGATGGGTGTGGTGACTGTTGTGCTGGTGTCTGTAGGTATGCTTGATGTCATGTGTGTGATCCTGGGGGTGTGAGAAGAAGTTGTGACTGTTGTCGTGTCTGTACGTAGATGTTTTTTGTGTGCATGCTAGTGTGTCTTGTGGTGCTTGAGTTTGTGTGTGCTCCATTTGTCTGCGGATCTGTGTGTGCTTTGGGTAGGTAGGGGAAGGGGGGATTTGGGCTAGGAGGAGGGAGATGGAGGGGGTACGGAAGGTGGGGCTGCTGTCAGTGTGGAGCCCAGAGCCTAAAAAGACCTCTGTAGGCTAGCCATTGCACAATGAATGCCTTCCAGGAACATGATTGTTTGTTACAATTGGGTCACCAGTGCCTGGATGGCCCACAGAGATCGTTCTCAGGAGGTCAAAAACCTCCTCGCTGCAGGGGTAAAAGGGGCTGGGGCGGAGGTGCCTGCAGTGAAGGAGATGCCCACTCTCTTGGTGAGCGGGCACGGCCAACTGGGTGGGAAGCAACTGGGAGGGCAGTGTTAGAACGGGGGTATAGGACAAGGGTGGTGCTGAGAGATGCCCAGATGGGTCCGCCACAAATATGGAGTGGCCACTGGAGGAGGAATCTGAGGATGATGATGATGCAGATCCAATCTCCCCAGTGACACTCCCTTCTCCCTCCGGGCCACTGGGTCCCTCCATGCCAGTTCTCTCTTGACTTGCAGTCCTGTGGCCAAATGCCTCCCCACTTGGCTCGGCCTCGTCTCCTCCGCTTGCCTGTGCTGATGGGTGTTGACCTGCATAGATGCAAAAGATAAGACAAGAAATGATGTCAAGTCCCATCAAAAATGGCTGAGTCACATGCATGTCAGTATACCAAGATAAGAACATCCTGTCTTGTCCATACTGCCCGAGTGTGGTACATAGCCGTTATTGAACACAGGGAAAGGACTAGAAATGCTTCCCAATATGCAGCACTACCCACCATACAGCTCAGGCCCTACACTGACTAGGTAGGTCAACTATCATATTGTGTGACATGATCTAGCAATCTGAAAGAGATTAGGAACACTATGAGACACATCACACCTATGTGGCTTCTAGAAGGTAAACTCCTCAGCCATGAATGCCTCAAAACACTCTGAATCTGTGAGAATGATCCTCTGCATACAGACCCTACAGGCTCCTGCCAGGGTCCAAATTCTGAGAACACACGTGGGTAACAATGCATGGTGGGCACAGAAAGAGTCTAGCCTGTCCATGTGTAGACATGCGAATACAGATGCAGACTCATGCCACTTCAGGGAGTGGGGGTCTGTGTGTTTCATCAGGAACACAAAACACACGTTTTGACATAAGTGTCCATAATACACAGATAACCTTCAGAATAACAGGAATGCTTTGCACATTTTCTGAAATGTGACCAGACAACTGAGTCACATATTGTGGGTTATCAGTAAACAACAAACTGTTTGCACTTATGCAATGTCAGAAATGCAATGAGCCTGCACCGGACACTTGTGACCTGTATGAAGGCGACAACAGGGTTGGGGGATCAAGGGACCTGTCAAGGCTCTGAAATACACATTGACAAAGATGCCAAGTGCACATCAGTCACAGATCATCAGTTCTCCCCTAATACCAATTACATTCTTATCAGAGGATAGATTCTCAATATGCTGCATATTAGCACTGAGGCAAGATTTGGACTCATAACATGATGTGCTGGGGTACAAGGAGTGGCCGCCACACAAAGTCCGCCACAGAATCGTGAATGTATTTTGAGACACATGAACGCCATTCAAAGAAGCCGCAAATACATAGTTGAAGGACCAGGGGCTTTCCGGGAAAAACCCAATACATGCTAATATGTTTAAGCAGATCCATGACGCAATGCTTGGTAGAGATGGAAGTAAGAGGTGTTTTTGGTCAAGTATGACTAAGAATGAATGAATACAGGTACTTTTCTCTCCATTAGTCCTGATGATGTTAAGAGAGGTTGCGAAGAAACTATGCATGCCCTATGAGGATTTTTGAAGACATCTTTCTTTAAACATGGAGGACAGCAAAGAGGACACAGAGATGTGCTAGACGATGCAACCATCGCTTTGCTGTGGATTTATGATAAAAATATTGTTGGTACCACACTGTTTGGAAATGAGGAGAGGATTGAAGGACTACATGTTTTATGGAATTCATTATTCGTTTGTTTTGTAATTTGATTTATGTGTATCCGTTGTTTTATACAATCTAGAGGCTATTCTTATTTTTGAGTGAAATGTAATGAACTAATCTTATGCAATTAAATTGCAGGCTCCGTGACTGATTTATAGTTTCATTTTATGATTTTAAGAAATGTATTTTTCCCTACTATTTTATCTTTTTTGTTTTTGGGATACAAGGTGTGGGCACAGTGCTGCAGTTGCATAGCAAACATGATTTGGCACCAGCCCAGACATGGACAAATATAGTGAGATACATTTGACAGGCCCCAGTCTCTGGAGGCTGAGCAGACAGACCTACATGATACTCCATTCCCAGCACTTCCATGCATGACAGTACATCATGTAGCCAACAGCCAATTGGTATGTGGTGTTTCTGTGCCAACCTGAAGGGCAGAGTAAGTCAGGATATGCCTTCCAGACAACAGTATAGCAAGGGCAGATGTGGTTTGAAATGTCCATGGCACCATACACATAGCTCACATTACACACAACTAATACATACAACATGCATACACTGCTAACACTGCCATGCAAATAAATGTGCTCTCACATTGATAACATCCATGAGATAAGAGATGTCTGCGGATGGCTGTTATGTCACCTCACCTTGTCATGTGCAACCAACACAAGGTGGATCAGGGAACACACAACACGATGTATCAGAACTCAATATCTAGCACTGAACACAAATACATGCACATTGATTGTCCCACTGATGTACCCTGACTGCACCTACAGGGCTTTGAGTTCACATTTTGCCACACATGGTCACACTCTAGCCTGTGAGGAGGGTATATATGTTGAAGTTCAGAGAAAAATGTGCACATGAGGCACTTACCTGCTCCTCTGATGTGCCTCAGACCTGTCTATACAGGGGAAGGACCTTAGACTCCAGCTTATCCAACTCCTCTGATGAGAAAGCTGGGGCCCTATCACCTGCTGGATTGCTCCCAGAGGTGGTACACAGCAGCTCAGGTAGTGGAGGTCTTGCTGACAGTAGTGTCAGGAATCAAGTGAAGGATTTTGCAGAACATGGCGGTCACGTCCACAATTTCCGCGTCCGTCACCGCCGGTGGACACAGCCACTGGCATCAAAGTTAGCCTATGGCTGTGTCTACCACGGTTGCAACCGCCTACTGCCATGAGTAGTGGAGGTCTTGCTGACAGTAGTGTCAGGAATCAAGTGAAGGATTTTGCAGAACATGGCGGTCACGTCCACGATGTCTGCGGCCGTCACCGCTGGTGGACACAGCCACTGGCATCAAAGTTAGCCTATGGCTGTGTCTACCACGGTTGCAACCACCTACTGCCATGATGACTTCCACCTGTGGTCGTAGGCAGTTCCTAATTTCCTGTGGAGTAGGTCAAGTATCCTCCAGGTTAGAGGCCTGAAATATGTTAAGGCTCTGATAAATGTGTCACATCTCTTTGCATCATTAACTGCTTGTCTTTTCCTGTCATGTAGCTCCTACTACTCAAACACCATTGTTGTACATTGCTAGGCATGTATGGCGATTTGCAATGGGGCACATTCTCGCCCCCCCCCCCCCCTCCCCCCCATCCCTGACAAAGGTAATTTTAATGCTCGGGACGTCAAGTCACAGTCTGCGAGACATGTTTTGTTGCACAATTGGTGATGGCCAGTTACATGATGTGTACACATGTATGGCAAAGCAAGGGGGGTGACATGTGACTGGGGTGTGATTATCAGTTGTGATGTGTACTGCGTACTACGTCCATACCTCAATACTTGCCTTGTCACATTTTAACATAGACATGCATCCTTTATGTTGCAAAGGACACATTGAATAATGGCTATACTCATGTCTTGCCATACCTAGGTTCCCAGGGAGTGGAAGGATCAGAAAACCTCCTGTCTATCGTCCACTGATAGACCTTTAGACCATGGAAGAATGCCACATCATCCAGTTCTACCTTCTGAATCGGCTAACAAATGTGGACCTATCTCATTATTTGGAACCAGATCTGACGCCTGCCATTAGTCACCCAAATAGCACACCACCCATTGCACAAGACAAGTTATGGCAGTTTTGCACTTCCTGGCCACAGGGTCCTTCCAAAATACTGTGGCCCTATCCACTGGGATGTCCCAGCCTATGTTTTGAAGGATGTACTCTCAGCAGTTTTGAAACACCTGGACAGCTATATCTGCTTTCCTTAACATGAGGATTTGACCCCTGTGAAAGCCATTGATGGTACACATGTTGCCTTCGTCCCACCGCATGGCAATGAACAAGTGTACCACAACAGAAAGAGCTACCATTCCATCAATGTCCAAGTTGTTTATTTGGGGGATCTCTACATTTCACAAGTCTGTGCCAATTTTCTGGGGTCAGTCCATGATGCCTTCATTATGTGGAACAGCGCAATGTCCCAACTGAAGTCACAACTATACCCAAAGAGGGCTTGGCTGGTTGGTAAGTCAAATGTGTCCTGTTTGTGTGTGTTCAATGTCTGCAGCAACAAATCCAGTGAGAGGTTCAATTCCATAACAGGGGACTCTGCATACCCAAACCGTCCATGGTTGTTGATGCCAGAGAGGAACCCAACTACATCAGGGGAAGTCCGCTTCAAAGATGCCCATGAAAGAACACGGCATGTTATAGAGTGGGATTTTGGGCTCCTGAAGGCCAGATTTAGGTGTCTGGACAAAACAGGTAGAACCCCCTCTACTCACCCAAAAAAGTGTATAAGATCATTGTGGCCTTCTGTATGCTACTCAACATTGCCCTGCAGAGGAACATCCCAGATGAGGGGGAGTAGGAAGTTGGCTCTGTATATACTATCTCAAAGTGAGAGATAGTGTGCACAGAGTCCAAGGGTTCCCCTTAGAGGAAAGATAGTGGCAAAATTAGATAATTCAAATGCTCTATTTTGTGGTAGTGTGGTCGAGCAGTAGACTTATTAGAGGGTAGTGTTAAGCATTTGTTGTACACACAAAGACTTAACTCCACGCCAATAGTTTTTATATAGAAAAATATATTTTCTTAATTTATTTTTAGAACCACAAGTTCAAGATTTGAAGTAAATACATAAAATGCAAGGTACTCGACACAGGTAAGTTAGGAACTTTGAATTAGAGCAATAACATATACAGTTTTTGTTAAAATGCCAATAAGCTATTTTAAAAGTACACACTGCAAAAATCAACAGTTCCTGGGGGAGGTAAGTATTGGTTAAATTGTGAGGAAAGTAAGACACTTACAAGTCTCAGTTCCTGGGCATAGGCACCCCACTGTTGGGGGTTCAAGGCAACCCCAAAGTTACCACACCAGCAGCTCAGGGCCGGTCAGGTGCAGAGGTCAAATAGGTGCCTAAAACACATAGGCGCCTTAGGAGAACAGGGGTGCTCCGGTTCTAGTCTGCCAGCAGGTAAGTACCCGCGTCCTGTGGGGCAGACCAGGGGGGTTTTTGTAGAGCACTGCGGGGGCAAGTAGGCACCCAAAACACACCCTCAGCGGCACAGGGGCGGCTGGGTGCAGTGTGCAAAGCAGGCGTCGGGTTTTGTATAAGAAACAATGGAGGGACCTGGGGGTCACTCGAGCGGTGCAGGCAGGGTACATGGGGGCTTCTCGGGCCAGCCACTGACTAGGCTAGGCAGAGGGTCACCTGGGGGTCACTCCTGCAATGAAGTTTGGTTCTTTCTGGTCCTGGGGGCTGCGGGTGCAGTGCTTGGTCCAGGCATCAGGTCCCTTGTTACAGGCAGTTGCTGTCAGGGGGAGCCTCTGGATTCTCTTTGCATGCGTCATTGTGGGGGTCCAGGGGGTTGCCTCAGGCTGCTCACGGGGTCGCAGTCGCCTGGGAGTCCTCCCTGTGGTGTTGGTTCTCTGGATCTCAAGCTGGGGGCGTCGGGTGCAGAGTGTGAAGTCTCACGCTTCCTGAGGGAAGTGTGAGGTCTTTGAAAGTTGCAGAAAAGTTGCAATAATGTTGCTGTTTGTTGAGCAGAGCCGCTGCTCACGGGAGTTTCTTGGTCCTGGGGTTCAGGGCAATCCTCTGAGGCTTCAGAGGTCGCTGGTCCCTGTTGGATGCGTCGCTGTTGCAGTTTTTCGAGTCAGGAGATAGGCTGGTAGGGCTGGGCAAAAGCAGTTGTCGTCTTCCGTTGTCTCTGCAGGGCTTGCAGGTCAGCAGTCCTTCTTCTTGTTTCAGGTTGCAGCAATCTGATTTCCTGGGTTCTTGGGTGCCCCTAAATAATAAACCTAGGGGTGTTTTTAGGTCTGGGAGGGCAGTAGCCAATAGCTACTGTCTTGGAGGGTAGCTACACTCTCTTTGTGCCTCCTCCCTGATGGGAGGAGGGCACATCCCTAATCCTATTGGGAGAATCCTCCAAATTTAAGATGGAGGATTTCTAAAGGCAGGGGTCACCTCAGCTCAGGGCACCTTAGGGGCAGTCCTGACTGGTGGATGACTCCTCCTTGTTTTTCTAATTATCTCCTCCAGCCTTGTCGCCAAAAGTGAGGGCAGTGGCCGGAGGGGTGGGTATCTCCACTAGCTGGGATGCCCTGTGGCACTGTAACAAAAGGGGTGAGCCTTTGAGGCTCACCACCAGGTGTTACAGTTCATGCAGGGGAGAGGAGAAGCACCTCCACCTAGTACAGGCTTTGTTCCTGGCCACAGAGTGACAAATTCACACTTCCCATGTGGCCAGCAATTCGTCTGGTTGTGGCAATCTGGCAGAAACTGGTCAGCCTAACACTAGAAGTCAGATTGGTATTCATGGGGCATCTCTAAGATGCCCTCTGGGTGCATTTTACAATAAATTCCACACTGTCATCAGTGGTGTGCATTTATTGTTCTGAAAAGTTTGATACCAAACTTCCCAGATTTCAGTGTAGCCATTATGGAACTGTGGAGTTCGTGTTTGACAAACTCCCAGACCACATACTCTTATGGCTATCCTGCACTTACTCAATCAATCAACAAAGCTTTGTTCGGTCAACAGGCCATCAAAGCAACACAGTAATAAATAATCATAATATAAAAACAAATACAATAACACATTCCCAGTTAAAACAATTAAATAGCAAATCCACTTTAAAACACAATTACCCAGTAAAAACTCATAAATCAACCACATCACTCCCTATTTGCAAAACATGTTGCGTATATGCCATGCTGCTACTAAAAACTTACTAACAGTAATAATTAATGCACTAGACCCATGACTTTTTAAAATCCTCAATGCTTTTGCACATTTGTTCATCCCTATTTCCCGACAAATCGTATGAATCTATTCGGACCTTGGGAATGAATAAGCGGGGCAAAAAAACATGAAATTTTCAACTGTTTCTGGGGCACCGCCACACGCAGGACATATTTCAGAGGTATCAGTGTGTCTCCAACCACTCGTCAGAGACTTCAGGGGCAAAGACCCAAAACGAGATCTGGCATATAATCCTTTGCCTAAAAGGTCAGGTATCACATCTAGATAAGATTCAAACTGTGGATACCATTTAAAATCAATAAAACAATTGGTTAATCGGCCAAGGGATTTGCAACAAATATAGTCATTCCTCACATGTGACCAATATACAGATTTCAGAACTTTTATATGGGATTTCTCTAAAATATGGGGATTCTCCCAGAAGTCTCTTAAGCCCAAAGTGCGGAACCAATTGGATACATACTTTACCCAAGGGATAGAGGCCGAGTTGGGCCTCCCTAGCAACTCAAGAAGTGAGGTCTTAAAAATCTCCAGTTCAGGAACAATCCAAAGCCTTACCCAGTATAATAAAGGTCTTAGGACAATTATATCGGCTATTCGATTTAAACCCAGATGTAAAATTATTGGGATCAGTGGAGTACTATGGGGGCACGCAACCAAAGCCCTCGCAAAATTATATTCACCCGCGGTTAGTCTATTACTTTTGGTGGGTCCCCATACTTCCGCGCCATAGACAGCAGCACCCTATGCCTTAGCCACATACATCGAAATCTCTGGAGATACAATTTTAGAGGTCGTACTCATAAAAAAGCGCAAAATGGAGGCCGCTCTATGTTGTAGAAGACCCACACTTTTATTAATCTGATCATCCCAACACAATTTGCTAGATAACCTCACACCCAGATAATTAAATGTGCTGACCTTATTCAAAGGGACTCCATCCAATATGATAGTAGATTTCTTCTTGCGTGGTCCCCGGATGCAATACCTATCCTGCACTTACAATGTCTAAAGTTTTGCTTAGACACTGTAGGGGCATAGAGCTCATGCACATATGCCCTCACCTGTGGTATAGTGCACCCTGCCTTAGGGCTGTAAGGCCTGCTAGAGGGGTGACTTACCTATGCCACAGGCAGTGTGAGGTTGGCATGGCATTCTGAGAGGAGTGCCATGTCGACTTAGTCATTTTCTCCCCACCAGCACACACAAGCTGTGAGGCAGTGTGCATTTGCTGAGTCAGGGGTTCCCAAGGTGGCATAAGACATGATGCAGCCCTTAGAGACGTTCCCTGGCATCAGGGCCCTTGGTACCAGGGGTACCATTTACAAGGGACTTTTCTGAGTGCCATGGCTGTGCCAATTGTGGAAGCAAAGGTACAGTTTAGGGAAAGAACACTGGTGCTGGGGCCTGGTTAGCATGGTCCCAGCACACTTTCAATCATAATTTGTTATCAGCAAAAGGCAAAAAGTCAGGGGGTAACCATGCCAAGGAGGCATTTCCTTACACTGTGTAAGTAAGTATATTGTTATTACTGTGACTGTATGATGAACTGTAATTGTCCGGATGTGTGTAATAGTGTGTTTTTCCTTCAGATTGTGGATGTTATGTTTTGCAGTATACATCCAAGCTTTGCTTGCTAAGTCAGACTTGAACATTTCACTACCATGATTATCTGCAGGGTTTGTGTCAGTCTCATTGTAATGTAAGTGTATCCGCTGTGTTTGATATGAGCTCATGGTCATAGGTATAAATTCCCAACCTAAACTCCTTGTATTGTTTATTATCTTCTCCTTGCCAACCCCATGTGGGCAATTCAGAGTCATGACATTGGCTGGTATCTGATGCTGTTCTGACATAGGAAGAGGACATGTATTAGTCCAGGTAATGTTGGTCACAGATTTAGGGTGTATGAGTTCTGTGCCAAGGCAGCTTAAACAGCGTGTGGATGGAAATCTGAAGTGCAGAATACACTGGTTTGATATGGTGTGTTGGTCCAGTTGTCACATGTGAGCGATCATATGGCCTTGAGATATGTTCTAATCAAATCTATGCATTATTCCTTCACATTGTGTTGACAATGATCCTGTATGACATGTTTGTAGCTGTCGATTTGTTTCCTCATTACAGGACAGAGTGCCTGTGCCACAACACTGACATAGGTTGTATCATTCCCCTCATGCTTTGTCATTGTAATGGGATCAACCCATGATCAGGGACTGTTGTACTGCCCTCTGTCTGTGCCATGGCTTATGTTATGTTGGCAGACCATGTGTTGGTATGTCATACAGCTCAATCTGGTGACACCACCCACTGATCTGTTAGCATATTCTACGGGACAAAATCTGACAAAGTCCTTCTGTGGTCTGGGGGACGGTACCTTGGCATATCTAGCCTGATTCAATATGGTTTAGACATTCTTGACTATGAAAGTCCAGACATTTTGACAGCCTATGTGCTGCACAGTGCAATAAAATGTTTGGTGTGACCAGACACTTGTATCAGTGTGCTGCTATTATTCCTCAGCATGACACTACCTGTGACATATCCCCCTTCCATTACCATATTGTGTCTCCCTCAAGTGCATCCCAAGAGCTTGCATCTCCACATTTCAACATGTGGAACAGAAGCAAGAAGGCAACGTTTATTTGATTGGTGAGTTTATTTATATAGGTGCAGGAAATAAAAAAACTTATGCTACAATAATGAAAGTGAGGGAATCAGTTACGGTGGATGAAATCATATTAGTAGATGCCACATTTGGAGTTTAAAGTCCAGTGTCCCACTACCATGGAAGATGGAACATGGTAGGAGAACAGTCACCAGAGTGAATAATTGGCACACAAAGGAGTAAAATCAGGAAGAGGTCACTTGCTGGCAGTAGTGATTGCCTTGCCATCTGCACCTCCTGGAGTCTTGGGTGGATGTCCCCACTTGTGGGGATGTTCTGCAGCTAGAGAGGTAGGGGTGTCTGAGGCGGGTGCTTCCTCTGACAGGGCCTCCCTTCCAGTGGTTGCCACCAATGTAAAAGGGCCTGGTATTCCTGGGGCAAAGGAAGGGGTGTGCTGTTTCTCACGGTCCCTGATCAGGGTACTGCTAATCTCCCTGAATACCCCTGGTAGGGAGGCCAGGATGATGTTTGTGGCCTCCCACTTTTCCAAAGACTCTCAATGGTAGTCCATCTGCAACTGCTTGATTTCCCTGAGTTTGGTAAGTAACCCCATCATGGGTTGGGAATGTTAATAGGCTCCCAAGACTTGGATGATGGTGTCCTGTAAGGACCATCCCGCTGGCCCACAACATCCCTCTCATGTACCCTACCCCCATGTGGCTGCGCCCTTGGCATAGCTTGCCTCCTACCATTGGTGCCAGGACCATCATTGTTGGAGGTGTGTTGCTGAGACTCAGGATCCTGCACTGGGGGCACAAGATGATTCTCACTGTCCTCAGGACACAGGTTTGGGAGCGATTGGCTGCCTGAGATATAGATGCAACCGGGCTGGGAGGAGTCAATGTAGTCATGGTGAGGCTGACTGGTGTGGTCTGACCAGGTTGCCCTTATGGGCCAGAACCGTCCTCAACATCCAGACGTCCAGGAGTGTTGTCGTCACTGAGGGCTCATCCATGGGGGTAGTGGCGGTCTTTTCAGTGGTCTTGGTGTTCTAAGTGGCAGCTCAATTTTTTGATGTGAGAGATGCAACGTGACAGGTTGCATTGTGACATCTGCATTCAATAGTTTACAGTGACATTTAGCCAAGGCTGTGTACACGTTGGATTGGCAGATTTTCCTTTTGTGACTGGTATACATGCTATCAACTGTATAGACCTGACATTTCTGAGATATACCAATTCCATTTCAGTCAACCAGCTGCAGAATGTATGAGCTCACAAACACTTGGGACGATGGTCATAGACTTACATTTTGCCAGCAGTGCAGGAAAAACAGTGGCTGGGCAGGATGTCGCTCTGATCCCTTTAAGTCCTGTTTGACTGTTATGCAGGCAGACCCTGGGCATGGTTGAATATGTGATTGTAGTTATCATGTGGGGAGTGTATTGGGAATGTGTCTACTGCCAATACCTTTAGGCCTTTGGTTCATGGGTTTTTGGTGCACACAGGTTGAGCTGTCCTTCCTGTTCACAATAATTTAATCTTGGCTTAGCGGCTCAACATGGATCTAGGTGTTTAGCCACATTATAGATTGTACCATGACCTGTCTCTTGGTCCCTCCCAGGTGAGTAAAGTTCATTTGTGAGTTCACAGACAGATGCATTGTCACATTTGTACAGTGTCCTGGGGATTGGAGTTACAGGGACTGGATCTCCTGGAATTTAAAGTCATGTAACTCCAAGTAGTACAAAATATACATATGTTATCCTCCTAAGTATGTACACTACCATTGCTAGTTCACAAACAAGGATACTGAGACAGATGCACACTGAGGGTGTGTGTAATTTTGTGAGACAGATCCTCCTGACCTTTTCAGTCATGTCACTCCCTGTACTTTATTTAATTGTTATATGTCATTCCTCCAGATAATGCACTTCATGTGTGAATTCCCGAAAAAGGGTATTTTGGTAAGTGTACACTGAACTGGTGTTTGGAGTGACAGTAAGGAAGCCTCCTGTGAGTTACAGCCATGTAACTACCTGTATATACACACAATACTGATGGGTTCATCCCATGTGAATACACTGTAGTGATGATTTGGTATACAGGGGTATTTTAGGGAAGGATACCGTTTTGGAGTCTTGATTTGGGGGAGCAGTGCATGCTGTAAGTTGCAGTCCTGTCACTCTGACTGCTTCACAATATCTGTCAGCTGCCAGCTACCGCAGTGAGTACACAACATATGAGCTTTGAAATGCTGTTGTCTTCAGGGACACTGTTCTGGTGTTGTCAGTGGCAGTAGCAGTGTCTCCTGGCCTTATCAGCACTTTCAGTGTTTATACAACCCACACACTATACAGATATCAACCTCTCAGGTGAGTCCACTTCAAAGGTGAGTTCAGGGACAAGGGTCATCCGAGCAGAGGGCACTTTAGTGGCTGAGTGGAGTGACAGTAGCAGTGCCTCCTGGCCTTAGCAGTCCTGTCAGTGCCTGTACTACCCACACACTATACAAATGTCATCCTCTAAGGTGGGCACACTTCACTAGGGATTTGCCAAACAAGGCAATTTTGAGTGTGATACACTTCTCTTATTTTCGTAATTGTAGAACAGCGCCTGCTGGGAATTGTAGTGCTGTCAATCCCAGTCTTACAAACAATGTACACAGCTATTGTTCCCCCAGGTGAGTCTAGTTCACATGTGAGATGCCAGACAGTGGTCTATGGACAGATAGACACTGGGCTGGAGAGTGGGGTGACAATTAAGGTGGCCTAAGGTAAGTAGTGAGCACGCATGACAATTCATGTTTGTGAGATATTTTAGTGTTGTGACTTACCCGACTCCACTCCCTAGGTGTTCCTTTCAAGCCCTCAGGATGCAGGATGGCTAGGACCTCTTAGCCCCAGGATGTGAGTTGTAAAGGAGGAGGTGGGGGATCACCGCCTGTCTTCTGGACCTGCAGCTGGTGCCTGGGACCTTCCCCCTGAGGTCATTCTACCTATTTCCAATGTCATCCCTTGTGCGCGAGGTGGTGCCTACAGAATTCACTCTGGCAACTATCCTTTGCCACATTTACATTTTCCTGGCGGTAGTAGTGTGCTGGACTTGTGCTCCAAATAATTGTGGCTCTACTCTTATGATTTCATCCACCATGACTCCTAACTCATCGGCAGTAAAACGGGGATTTCTTTGTGGTGACATGGTGGTGCTAAGGGAAAGGATTGAAATTAACAGGTGATGGCAAGTTTGTGAAGTTGGGAAGTGCAACTGGATGTGATTTGAAAAAAAAATTAACATGTGTGGTGTGTGATGTGAGAAAAATTGTGGCGTGCCTATTCTAATAATATTTTGTTTTCTATCGCAAGCTCTGGCTACAGTGCGTTGTGTTGTAGATGCAAAGGACTGTAGTCTATGAAGGGGTGTGTTTTATAGTATGCTTTGCAGGTGTGTTAAGTGTGGCAATGTGTGTCAGCTGTGTTATTTTCAAATCCATACAATGTGGTGTTCTGTATTACTGTGGTGACCGCAAAGTGACGTGGTTCAGACCGCCATTGGTAGACCGCCACAGCAGAACCGCCATCGTGGCTTTTGACTTGCAATACAGTTGATGGTTGGTCGGTCAACGGGCTGTCAGTGCTGGTGGACCAACCACCTATATCCCGCCCTCCACAGGACTGGTGGTCTTGTGTTTTTGCCTGACTTTTTGGCGGTCTTGCCTGTGCAACACGTAATACGGCCAACATGGCAGTCTTTTAGCGGTCTTACCACCAAACTTGTAATGAGGCCCTAAGTCATTCATTTATAGAAGCACTCAGACACTCATGCATCCACACACAGACCCACTCAGAGAACCATATAGATACTTTCAGACTCACTCAGGCACTCAAGCACCCACTCGTAAACCCACAGACCTACTCATAGACTCACACACCTACTCACAGACCCATTCAAAGACTCACACACCCACTCAGAGACTCACACACTCACTCACAGACCCACTCAGAGACTCACGCATTCACTCACAGACCCTCTTAGAGCCTTACACACTCACTCACAAATCCACTTAGACACTCATGCGCCCACTCTCAGACCCACTCAACACTCTCAAATACCCACTCACAGACCCACACAGACACTCAGACACCCACTCACAGAGACACTTTTACACTCACTCTCACATCCAGAGACTCCCCCTCACAACTACTCTCTCACCTAGACAGACACTGTAACACCCACTCTGACACCCAGAGACACCCTCTCACACCTATTCTCAGACCCAGAGAGATAGAGCGTGTGCGGCGTGGGATTGGGTGGTTATAGTGGGTTGGCCGCAGGGCGTGCACAGTGGTGGTTGGATTAACATAAAGTAATTAAAATTACTTTACGTTAAAAAACCCATAGAAATTCACTAAAAAAAATAGGTTACAGGGACGTTATAGTTATTAGGTTCTGAATTTAGTCGTACAAAACTTTAGAAATTCAATTTAGAGTTATTTCAAGAAAACTATAATCCGAGCCCTCGCCATGCACTGCTAATTACCCCAGATATTACAGCACTCATGACAACTTCTAAAACGTTATTTAAAATATAAATAAAGCATTAGCAGTCAAAGTAATGAAGAAAAAACTGTTAAAACTGTGCATGGTGGGGGCACAAGTTATAATTACCTTGGGGTGTGACTTATAGTTACTTTAAATAACTGTAACTGCTAAGGTTTTATACTAGTAAATTCAGAACCCAACTGTAAAATCCCTGTAACCTTTGTTTTTTCAGTAAACAAAAAAAATAAAATATATATATATATATATATATATATATATATATTAGTTATAGTTAGAGGTTAGTCCCTCATTACAAGTCTGACGGTCCTAGGACAACCAGACTCACAGTTGCAGTCAGACCACTGCCAATGTGGCAGTCCGGCCCCACATAATGACTGTTGCGAACGCGCCACGGTTGGACCTCTGGCACCGCCACATTTTCACCGCCTGAATGTATGGCAGTGCCAGGGGTCTTAATCCTGCCCTGGGGATTACGAGTCCTCAGTGCAGGGGCACCCATGGACAGCCCTGTTGCGCTTTTCTCTGTTTCTGCCTGCTCAGCCAGGAGGAAACTCGTAATACCGGCCGCGGGAAAGAGACCGCACTGCTGGTCTCCTGAGCTCGCATTTTCCACCTGCCAATCTTGTAATGAAGGCCATAGGGCCTGATTTATAAAAAGGTAGCGCCTCCTTTACCTCATTTTTTTATGTAAAAGTGACGCGTTTACATCAAAAATTGACGTAAAGGCGGCGCTAACTTTTCATAAATCAGGCCCTTATTTTCTATAGAAAGAGCGTTTTTTGTTTTGCCTATAACTTTGGCGCCGGTTGACGAATCTTCACGAAATTGTCAGTACTTGTACTTTGCTAAGTTCAGTTTCTGTCTGAAAAGTTTCGGGGAGATCTGTCAAACGGGGGCTGAGAAAAAGGGGGGGCCCCAAAATGTGTTTTCCCCATTAATTTTTCCTTTAGACATGCCTACAGCCCGAACCACTGAACGGAATTACACCAGATTTGGCTCAAAGCTAGATTTTGCAGATCACGCTTTTTGTGATTTGGTGCGAATCCATTCAGTAGTTTTGGAGAAGTTTAAGGAATTTAAGGACAAAAGCATTTATATATAGGGACACGGATCCTCCTCGGGTCCAACTGTCCCCGTGCTGATATCTGATTGACTGGCAACACTTCAGCAAGGAAGTGTTGGCAGCCACCTTGGGGCTCAGCTTCAGCCAAGTCCCAGAAAAAAAAAGAAAAAAAGAAAAGGGGGCAGGGTAGAGTCACCCTGGGCCTAACTATAACATTCCTGTAACCTTTCTTTCTATGGGCTTTTTTAGTTCTATTTCCTCACAATAACATCCCTGTAACCTTTGTTTTTTTTCAGTGAATTTCTATGTTTTTTTAACGTAAAGTAATTTTCATCACTATACGTTAATCCAATTACCGCAGCTAAAAGCAACCACAGAGCTGCTGTTACAGCAGCACTGTGGTTGCTGAAGAAATGGAACTGTGGGGGAGGCCCTGAGGCTCCCCTTGCAGGCCCAGATAGGCCATAAAGGGCTTGTTTTAAAAAGTAAATAAATAAATACATAAAAATCCATGTCGGTACCACAGGGAGCCCTTGCGTGCTCCACCATGGTCCAGATAGCCCATAAAGGGCTACAAGAAATGAGCATCACAAAAAATAAATCTAATAGCTCAGAGTGAAGGTCCTGGACCTCCACACTGAGCACTGAGGGTTTGAGTCCAACTGGACTCCTTTCTCTATATTATTTTTAGCTACAAATGTCTAAATATACAATAAAAGATAATTTTATTTTTTTAAATAAGAAATACATTTTTATTTTTAAATTGAACAGAACTATGTCATTATAACATCATAGCCTAAAAAAGTCTAGATCTTGCTCCCTCTTACTCTCTCCCTCTCACTCTCTCTTTCCCCACTCACACACCCACTGGGATACTTACACACCCACTCACAAACCCACTCAGACACACATACACCCACTCACAGACCCACTGAGACCCTCGTGCACCCACTCACAGCCCCAGTCAGGCCCTCATTCACCCACTCACAGACCCACTCAGACATTCATGTACCCACTCACAGACCCACTCAGAGCCCCACAAGAAACCATGAAAAAAAGTGGGAAAAGTGGGCAGGGTAGGAATACCCTGACCACCAAGCTTTGTTCTTGCAGTGTGAGAAAGTGTCTCTTTTGACATGGTTACCCCTCTACTTTATGCCTAGAATATGATGTTGTTTCATGCTGTAAGGGCCCTGGGCCCCTGCTCAACAGGTTCCCAGGGCCAGATATCTTTCCCCACAACTATACTATGATTGGTAGTTCAGACACCCTTGTAAGTCCCTAGTAAATGGTACCCCCAGAACCTAGGGCATGGGTATTGAAGAGGGCCCACCAGAGCTGCAGCACCAATTCTGCCACTCTGAGAGGTCCCTCACCAGCCTCATGCAAACTGCCATTGTAAGTGCATGACAAGAGTGAAATGTCGAGTTTGCAACTTTGGGTTCACCATCAAGCGTGCCATGTCCACTAACACTGCATGCAATATAGGTAAGTCACCTCTCAGGCAGGCCTTACAGCCATAAGGCAGAGTACACTATAATGCATGTGAGGGCATATGTATTGATGAGCAGATGTGCCCCTATTGTACCTTTGCCACTTCTTAAACATAGTAAGTGTACAGGGTAGCCATAGCAAATATATGTGTTAGACACTGGTCATTACGAGCTCCCCAACTACACGATGGCCTCTCTGAATACTAGGTTGTTTGGTATCAAACAGCTCAGAATAACAAATCCACACTGATGTCAGTGTTGGATTTATTGGAACATGTACCCAGAGGGCACCTTAGAGGTGCCCCCTGCAAAACCTCACAGCTCTGGCATGGTTGCTGACTGTTTTTTACCAGCCTGCCACCACCAGACACAAACCTGGACTCCTGAGGTGAGGGCATCTACTGTCAGGAGCCAGAGCATTAAGCCTTTCCTGGCCCTGATGCTCATTTCACCTTCCTCCGGCAGGCACTCAGGCCCAACGGTCAGCTTCAAAGGACACAAGAAGGCCAGTGACAAAGAAGGCCCAAGGCTCAAGAAAAGAAGTCCTGTTGCATCAGACATACTCTAAGAAACCCCAGAGGACCTCCAGCCTTCTGAAATCACCAATAATCTCCCTCTGAGTGAAGGCATCACTGACCAGCCACTGACCAATGAACCAGACAAAGCAGACCAGCCAAATTCCACCTGACAGATCCCGAAGACAAACACCGCCAGTGTGCCAAGTTTGGTGGCACTGCGATCTCCAGTGGCTGAGAGTGCCATAGCTCGGGCAACTGAACCCCCAATGCCAGACACCCAGAAGAAAAGTCCACTCTGGACTCTCCAAGGACCAGAAGCAAGCACCAGTTGAGGGACTTTGGAACACCCAAGAACCACCACCAGAACAGCCATGCTGACCTGCAATCCACCCTCAAAGTGACCTGCAACTGGCTCCAAAGAATCCTTGACGCACAACCCTTGGCTGACCTATCTGCACTGCACCCAGCTTCCCTGGCCCCTGCAATGCCAAACCAGATGTGCTCTAGGGGTCCCTAACCCCTTGTGACCTCTACACTCAAAGGGTACCCACAGGACTTACCTTTTTAGTCCACCTGTGCAGTGTGTTTCCAAGTGGTCTCCTTCTTCATCCTGTACCAGCTCCAACACTTTCAGCCGCTGATCCCGCTTGAACAGAAGAATCACCCGAATTTCTCCGGCTGACCCACAGGACATCTCGATAACCTCCTCCTAAAAATGGAAGGTGACACTTGTGAGAGCATTGCCTGATTTTACATGCATTTTTAAAGATTTCTCATATTGATTCCAATGGTGCGTAATTACACACAAAAGACTATTTTTCATAAACTTTGAAAAATAATAACTTAAGAAGTACTTACCCAATTTTGATGATCTCGGTCTTAAATATTTTTATAAAAATATAAAGTATTTTGTCATTTGGTCTGGAGTTATTATTTTGAGTGTGTGTCCACATTTATTGATACTGTGAACACAACAAATGCTTAGCACATCTCCAAGATACGCCTAATTGCTCCCCAACACTACCACAAAAACAGAGCATTAGGTAGTCTGCTTTTTACCTCTGGATACCAAGGTGGGTTTGCTTTGACTCTCTGCACAATGCACATCTTTTTTGTACACTATATGGAGAGCCAGCCTCCTAAAGACTGACACAAAGAAGACCAGGAAAAAGAAGAGCCAAGACACAAGAACTGAAGCCCTGCTTCACAAGGAAAAAGGCGCCAAGCCTGCCTGCTGCTCCAAGGACTCGACCATCAATGCTGAGGTGCTGCCTGGACCCCTGAAGGTCTCTACAAAACCCCAGAGCACCTCCAGCCTTCAATTGCCAAGAATCTCTCTCTGAGTGAAGGTATCACTCTCCTGCACCCTGCAGGCAAAGAGCCTGTGAAGTCTGGTTTACTGACCTGCTGCTGAACAACATCCTGGACCCAAAAGCCCAGCCCAGCCAAAATCTGTATACAGCTCCAGAGGACAAGCCCTGCCACTGTGTCAAGTTTGGTGGCGCTAGGACTTTCCAGGGCTGTGGCATACCACTAGCCAGGGTACCAGACTCCCTACATCAGACACCCAGGGCCCCCAAAAGCACAGGAGCAAGCACCACTTGAGGGAATTTAGGACATCTGAGACCCCCTGAGTGGCCCAGCTGACCTGCAATCCATCCTCAAAGCTACCTGCCCCTGACCACAAGGACTCGAAGACGCAGGACAAGCCCTGCCACTGTGTCAAGTTTGGTGGCGCTAGGACTTTCCAGGGCTGTGGCATACCACCAGGGTACCAGACTCCCTACATCAGACAGCCAGGGCCCCCAAAAGCACAGGAGCAAGCACCACTTGAGGGAATTTAGGACATCTGAGACCCCCTGAGTAGCCCAGCTGACCTGCAATCCATCCTCAAAGCTACCTGCCCCTGACCACAAGGACTCGAAGACGCATGATGCTGGCTGACATATCTGAACCGTGAACTGCCTGAATTTCTCTGGCTGGACCATTGGACCTCTTGAAAACTTCCATCTAAATACAAAAGGCGACATTGTCTGATTTTATATGCATTTTTCACGTTTTTTGCATTAATTCCTATGGTGCGTAATTAAGCACAGAAAAGCAACATTTCTAAATTTTGAAAAATCGTTACTAAAAAAGTACTTACCATTGATTGCTAATCTTGGTCTTAACATTATAATAAAAACCTATATTATTTTTTGTAAATTGGTCTTGAGGTATTCCTCTGAGTGTGTGTCCACATTTATTGATACTGTGAGTACAACAAATGCTTAGCACATCTCCTGTATAGCCTAGCTGCTCGACCACATTACTACACAAAGAGAGCATTAGGTGGTCTGCTTTTTACCTCTGGACACCAAAGTGGGGTTGTTTGAACTCTGCAAAGTGCACATCATTTTTGTACACTATATAGAGAGCCAGACTCCTACATGGGGTCCCAGAGGCAGGGCAAAAAGCTGGAAATTGTCAAAATATTGTGAATTCTTGGCAATTTGTGTTAATATTGTTTTAAAAAAACAAGCACAGTCTCCTGACTTGTTTTAATTAAGCCCTCAAGTGGGCCAGGTCCTGGGGTATTCCTCCTTTATTAAATTAAAGGAGGGGCGCACGTGACCCTCTTCATAGCCATTTTGATGCACGGGGAAACACAACCTCCTTAGGGCTTCTATTAATTATGCTTGGGGGGCTTTGCAGACATTCTGGGCCCCAGGGACCACCACCTCCCCGGGGCCACAACATAAGAAATACATAGGGGGGCCATGTGGAACCCCCACAGGCCCCAGGGACTAGCACCTCACCAGTGCCAAAACTGGAAAGAAACATAGGGGGTCTACTATATGGATCACCACATCCCCAAGGCCAATTCTATTCTCAAACAACAAGGGGGGGGCGTGGGCCCACCCCCCGGGTCATATACAGCACCGGGGATCACAACCTTCCAGGGCCAGCCCGTGAAAACAGGCTCCTGCTATGTTCCAGGGTGCCCACGCCGGGACACAGATGTTTGCTTTGCCTTGGTGGGACTTTGACAGCTCCGGTTCCAGCAGGCAAGAGCTGTCAAAGTGCTCTCGCCCACTGGAAGCAGATTTTTCATCTCTTTCCCTGTCCGCAGAGATGAGATGAAACAATTGCTCATGCACACAGGGAGCTGCATGTTTAGCAGTTTCCTGTGTGCAAGAGCAATGCCGACTCCCACAAGAGGCAGGGAGCTAGCTGTGACCGTGGAGCCTTAAGGCTCCTCCCACTGATCCATTGCAGGAGGCACCAAGGAGACATGGCCGAGTCCTGGCGGATGGGGTCCTCCGGCCGAGATTGGCCCAGGAAGGGGGGTAGTGCACCCCCACCTCTTCTTTTCAATGAAGGCTGGGCTCTGGGGTATGGGGTCCCTGGGGGCCAGGAGCAGCCAGGCAGTGGGGCCCCCCTCTTCCATTCAATGGAGGCCAGGGCCCGGGCGATGGGGTCTCCAGGGCCGATAACAGTCTGAGATGACAAGTGGGTTCTTTCTTGTCCTCTCCTGGTGAGAACAGAGTCAGTGGTCCTCTCTTTTAATTGATGAGAGTATGCAAATTTGCAAATCATCTGGAAGCTCCGGCTGCTTGGCCCCACACTGTCAACCTTAGCAATATGCAAAGGTCTTCCTGCCTTTTGCCAAGATGATGGACAGCTTACCAAAGGGCCCCCCAGTGCATTTACCACCAATTTTGGTGACGCGTTCTTGATGTCAAGGGATGTGAGGATATCTCCACAAAACAAATAAGCACTTATGTCGTACAGATAAGAGGAAGGACCCTGATTTGGTGGAGATTTATGTTTTTGTAGTCTTGTTTTCCTCTCTTTAGGAGAATTCATGTAATCTTATATTTCTAGATAAAGACGCACCAGGAACAATCATATTGCCAAAATTTACACAAGGTCACTAGTGGCATTTCCTTGTGCCCCATTATGCAGCTGTAGTGTAGATTTACGTACTGGGCATTTACCCAAGGAGGCAGAAAAAACTCCACTTGGGTAGATATTTTGTGGAAAACTGTGGGCCTTGTTGGATAAAAGGGCAGGTAAGGTTCCTTTGTGGCTGAGTCACCCACACAGGTACTGACACACCCACACAGACACTAACACACCCACTCACAGATATACTCAGACACTGGTGCACCCACTCACAGACCCACTCAGACTCATGCACTCACTCACAGACCCTCTCAGACACCCACGCACCCACTCACAGACCCACTTAGACACTCATGCACCCACTCATAGATCCACTCAAAGAGGCATCTACTCACTCACATACCCACTCAGAAGCTCATGCATTCACAGAAGCACTCAGACCCATGTACCCACTCAAAGACCTACTCAAACACCCACGTGCCCACTCAGACACTCACGCACCCACTCAGACCCTTACACACCCACTCACAGACACACTCACGCACCCACTCACAGACCCATTAAGACCTGTATGCACCCATTGTGCTTCATTATTTGTTGGGAGGGTGGGGCCTTTCGTTCGGCCTGTGGGCGGCCTCTACCGTCGAAGTCGGCACTCCTATGCTGGCGGTGAGTGTTTTTCATGCTGGCTGTTTCTCATGTGCTTCATTATTTGACGGTCCGGACTGCCAGCCTGTTGGCGGCCTCTACCACTGCCGATTTGCATTGGCTCTGCCGAAGAATGTGTCTCGGAGGTTTTGATATTTTCCACTTTACTCCTATTGAAACGTTGTGGGCTAGGATGAAATTCTCTTTTGCGTTCAGCTTTTCTTTCAAACAGAGGCTGATCAATCTGTAAAACTAGATCAATTAATTTTGACACATCAGTAGGTCGATCTGGAATTTGGGCTAGCGCATCTTTTAGTTCTTCTCATAAACCTCAGTAAGAAAACGCAGCCCTTTTGCTCTCGGGCCAACCAGTCTCCACAATTAATTTGTTGAATTGGGCCAGTTAAGAGATGAAGGGCCAGATGTATCAAAGAGTTTTACCCATTCTGTGTCTATGGGAAAATGAGTTCGTACATATGGCCCGAAATCTCGAATGCCTTGTTTTAAGTCTAGTAATCCATTATCTGTGGCTTGGGAAATTGTTCTGTGGCCAAAGATTAGAAGGAATTTGGGTTTAAAGACTTCAAAATCATAATATAGGGTCATTTCGTGAAACCAAAGGCATGGACCATGAAGCCGCATCTTCACCCTCTGTCTAATCTTTGTGTTTGGTGTTTGTACTGTTTGACTGTTTAGAGTGTTGCACAAATACATTACACATTGCCTCAAAGTTAAGCATGACGGCTCTGTGCCAAGCTACCAGGTGGTTGAGCACAGGTTAATTTGGGGTTTGCTTGTTTCTTACCCTGACAAGGATTGTGGTTGCTGCTTGACCAGGGCTCACACCCCAGTTAACCAGTAACCCAATTTCTTACATGTATCCTTTACAAGTACACATACACCAGGTACATGCACTCACCATACATGCCCTGCACAGCACTGCTCTATCCCTGTACTGTGCCCTTCTCAGGCACACATACAACCAGTGTGGAGTGACCTCTCCAGCACGATGTAGCACTTTACATTTAACTAATGTGGGCCAAAAGATGAGTTAAGCACACAGAAGCAGAACTTTAAAAAGTGAGTTGGCCTCTGGGCCTCACTCTAGTGATAAAGGTTAAAAAGGACCTGTTCAGTCCTGCTGATCACTACACAGTATGTTGCCACCACCATGCGTGTGCCGCTTAACTCAAGGAAGTAAACCTTCAGTACTATGAGGGTAGTGCCTCAATCCATGAGACAGGCCTATGTCATGGCACACACATATGGTCAGTGTTTGCCTGTGACAACAAAAATCAGCATTATGGATGAAGACAACAGTACAATTGGGCACTCAGGGCAGGGGTACACATTCATTACCATGCAGAGGGCATTTCCGTCCCAACGCCATTATTATGGAGTTGCAGTACTGTAGTGTTCAATTATGTTGTATTGTATTATAGTTGTATTTTTGTTACGCATCATACTCCTAATGAATCTCCAAAGCTCATGTGTGAAGAGGAAGCATGCTACTTTGTTGCATGCCATAGAAGGAGCAGTGCATACTTGCTTTGCAGTCTAAATGGGGACCTTTTGATGTCCTGCACCAGGCCCAGAGTTATGCATTTAATTCCTTTTGTTGCTATGCCTCTGCATGAATTTGAAGGAAATATCAGTGAGAGTTAGGTTGTTTATTGATGAACCAACGTGTGTGAGTGGAATCTAGCCTATGTTTTAAGTGTTCTGTTTGTCGACATGTCTGAAACACAGGTGTAACTGCACTTACGGATGGGTGTAGGAGGGAAGTGTGAGGACAGATGTACCCACACACAGTCAATACCTGCAATCCATGGAGTGATCTGTTAATATACAGTTTAAAAAACATAGAATGCGGGGCTTAGAAAATGCACAGAGATGATGGGAGCTTTATTTTAGGAATTGCTAACACAGGGAGGCTCGATAGTGCACCAAATGAACCCCAAAATAGCCTCTGTGGAAGGAAAAGCCACATGAGATTCACAGTACAACAGGGCCAACAGTGCCCATAATACACTTTTCTTAAGGCAACAATCACTTGGAAACAGGAAAGTGAACGTTTTGAATGGTTGAAAATTAATTAGAATTATTGCTAAACCCTGATGGCAGATTCTATAGTGTTGTCTTTCAGTTTCTGTTTCAATAGTACCTGATGATATTAATGGGTTCAAATCAGAAAATTGAACGAAACAACATTTCTGCCATAGCTGTTGTTTGGGCCTCTCAAGATAAAGAACGTGCTATACAAATGACAATACAGTGCAATATCACTACCTACCTCTACTACATCCTGATGGCATCTTACATTTGCAGTCTTTTATTGATATTAAAGTGTGGTGATTCACCCTACTGCGTAGTAATAGATGTGGTGGGATGTTATGATCGGTCTCCTCATCCCTGATGATCTATCCTCAGGCACTGTAAGTAGCCCACCATGGGCCCAATTATTTGTTGCATGGTATTTGCAGGGTGCAAACTCTGTACCAATAGTCACCAAAACTCTGCTATAACAACTCACAAGTACTGTACTAACACGCTTTAAACCCTTCAGCATAAGGCCTTAGTGTGCAGAGCTGGATTTATTTATTTATTGGATTATTTATTTGGCAGTGTTCCACATGGTATTTCACTTTAAAAATATCGACGCTTCTATGAGGTGCACATACTAGTGTTCAGGTGACTGTAGTAAACGAGTGCTGGGGCTGTTGTAAGGAAGGGGTAGATTGAGGGGCGTGGAGGGTGAAGGAAGGAGTGACTATGTTGGCTGGCAGGGTGGAGCATGTAATGCTCCCCTGGTGCCTTATCTGAGGTGTGGACACGGGTTATAGAAGGAGTCTGGGATTCAATAAAGCCTTGTCCTACAGTGATTTTACTTGCTGGAGTTTCTAGCTGGTAAAATCGGGGTTGTTCCTCCTGCACCGAATAAATCCAGGTGCTGGGACCCTGACTCGCTTAACTGTGCTGACTGGAATCCACACAGGAACGCTGCAGCATACAGTTCCTAATTGGGACCCATGCCTTTTCTGATCACCTTGCAATGGGGCAGAGTAGACTGAGAGAGCACAACACCATGAGGCATGGAGAGCAATGAAAAAAACAGAAACAGCCTCCTAAATATGTTTGGATGACTTCAGTGGTAGAAAGGGGAGGAATCTATTAGAATTAACATTCCCACTGTTTTCCATTGTTTACAACACCAGTTTCATACTTTAAAAAAAGCAATTGTTTTCTGAACAGATAATGGCAACCTTCAGGTGCCTCTGGATGAAAGGAAAGAGAGAGGGTCCGTGGAGCAGACAGCAAAAGAAGCAATAAGCCTTATCACAGGGTGCCTGGTATTTAAATCAATGTAATCCTGTGCAATTGGTTAATCAGCAAATCCACAGGCAGCTTGGGAGCCTATATGTGACATATCAATCAATCAGGGATTTGTAAAGCGCACTACTCACCTGTGAGGGTCTCAAGGCACTGAGGAGAGGAGGGGAAGGAGGTGGGAGGGTGCTGCTACTGCCCGAACAGCCAGGTCTTGAGATGTTTCCTGAAGGTAAGGAGGTCTTTGGTCTGGCGCAGGTGGGTGGGAAGAGTGTTCCACGTTTTGGCGGCGAGGTGCGAGAAAGATCTACTGACAGTTGTAGTTCTGAGGACGCGTGGGACGGTTACGAGGGCGAGGTTGGCGGAGCAGAGATGTCGGGTCAGGGTGTAGAAGGAGAGTCATCTGTTGAGGTAATCTGGTCCGGTGTTGTGCAGTGCTTTGTGAGTGATTCTCTTGTTGACTGGGAGCCAGTGCAGGTTTTTCAGGTGGTCTGTGATGTGGCAGTGGTGGGGGATGCCCAGGATGAGGCGTGCAGAGGTGTTCTGGATGCGTTGCAGCCTCTTCCGGAGTTTGGCCATGGTTCCTGTGTAGAGGGCATTGCTATATTTCAGTTTGCTTCTTACAATGGCTTGGGTGACTGGTCTTCTGGTTTCGGTGGGTATCCATTTGTAGATCCTTCGGAGCATGCGTAGGGTGTTGAAGCTGGAGGAGGAGATAGCGTTGACTTGCTGGGTCATGGATAGTGAGGGGTCCAGGATGAATCCATGAATCCTAGGTTGTGTGCGTGGTTGGTGGGAGTCGGAGCGGTTCGGAGAGTGGCAGGCCACCAGGAGTCATCCCATGCAGAGGGGGTGGAGCCAAAGATGAGGACTTGCATCTTGTCTGAATTGAGTTTGAGGCAGCTGCTCTTCATCCATTGGCAATGGCCTTCATTCCTTCGTGAAGGTAGGTCTTGGCGGAGTCCTTGGTGAGGGAGAGGATCAGCTGGGTGTCGGCGTATGAGATAAAGTTGAGGATGTGGGATCGGGCAATAGTAGCGAGCGGGCCATGTAGACGTTGAAGAGGGTCGGGCTGAGGGACGAATCCTGGGGTACGCCGCAGATGATTTTGGTGGCCTCCGAGCGGACTGGGGGACTATGTGGTGACATAGGTTTATTCTTTTTGAGAGGTAACGTAAGAGTGTTTTCAGTTGCATTAGAGAGCGCATCCCTCTAATGGAAAACAAAATTTGCACTATGTACAGTCTGCTTGAGAATTACTACACATGTATATTCTGAAAACATTTGTCTTACCTTAAACACTAAGGGCCAGATGAACAAAATTTTAATTCCCAAAAATGGTGGCAAATTGCGCATCAACTTTTTGTGACTGGAAAATAATTTAGTAAGTAGACCTAGGTACAAATAGGGTGTTTTTTAGACCAATAAGTGTTGCACGTCTCCACTTATCCATGATACCTGGAAGACAACGTAGTTCACAAAACAAAGGGCTGCTAGTTACTAATGTGAGTTGGCGAAGAACGTTATATAGCCAGCTGAATGAACAGTGTTAATAAAGTTGAGATGTTCATCATTTTGGACACATTCATTATTCTGCAGTCCAGGCATGCTCTATTGGCATCTTGTTGAGGACATCATTAATCTGGATCTCTATGCCCCTATCGTGGTGCCCTATCACACATAGGGAACCGTTAGACTCTCTGTTGTGATGGTTCAAAGTTATTTATTTTTTATATGCTTTTTTTAGGGCATACAAACGCATGTAAAACATATTAAAACAATTAGTATGTATTGAAAGTACATAATGACCTCCTTTAAACATACTTCTTTTATATAAAACCACCCTTTTTTCTCATTCCTTCATGAACGTTAAAAACTTTCGCAGTTTATAACATAGACCGATATGTTCACAGTGCATCACATATGGCCTGATTGAGATCTTGATGGTGTTACTGCCAAGACGCTTGGCAGACCCCAGAAGACCATCAAGTCGATGGTGTAGATGTTACAGCTCTGTAAGCGGAGGACTGGCAGCGGATTGTTGGTGGAGGGAGATGGCTACGGGACCCAATGGGCTTCGTGTAATGGCAGGGGCTATGGAATAGATGTAAGTGATGCACACACACACACACACACACACTGTACCTTAGCTATATGTGTCCCCCTACACTACACACTACACAACACACTACATACACACCATTGTCCATTACGATTCCAACACAACACAACCCGAATATGCTGAAAACACACATTGACATACATCCATAACACAACACACAAACCATTGACACTGCACCCTAAAACGACACAACCAACACAACTACACACTCACCTACACAAGCTCACATGGCATTACAACATACACAACAACATCGGTCTCACATGTAAGTGATACACATACAGACGCAACCACATCACCCACTCCAGGTTCCTCCACTTCAACCAGCCAATCCACACACACACAATACACGTACTGACTAACATACACAACAGATAGCACAAACATACCAGTACAGGTCCCCTTGCAACGTGCATACATGGGCACTATTGTGAAGTGTGAATGTTCTGTCATTGTGGTGCCTGCATTCATTTGGCAATGAATGATGGCACCACAATGACAGTTGTGTATGTGTGCGGTAGGCGTGATTTACCATTATGTCCCCAGCAATGTGTGACACAATTGTCTCCCCAACATATGCATCACAGTGGTTTTAAAAAATTACTGTGACACATATATGCCTGCAGTGGTTCTGACCTTCTGTGTAGTGCCTACCCAAAGTTCCCTGGCAATGCAGCATCCCTACCTGTGAGTCCAGCGTTGGGGGGGATTTGTGTTCTCTCTGTGGGGCCGTGGCATCAGTGATGGCAGATGTTGTCCAGTCATGTCTGGCCATAGACAGAGGTGGAATGGGGAAAAGAGTTGAGTTTTCACCCCCTTCCCACCCAATCCGCCAACGCAGAAGTGAAGGTTGGATTGTCACTTTTTGCTTGGTGTTAAGGCACATCCGAATATGTACGGTGGGAGGGGTGGTGGGCTCCTGCCGGCATCCACTTTTCCCTCTCTTGACTTGGATGCCTGTGATGTTTCTTGGTGGGTATGGTGGCTCAAATGGTGGCTTTTGGGTATGGGATGGCCAAAATCTAAATACAGCGGGCAGACCGTCAGTCCAAAAGTCAACAGCGGGACCGTTACTGCCAACATCTAAAACAGGCCCATAGTCTGCAAGGTCCTGGACCTACCTATCAGTAGTTTTCTAAGAGTTGGGAGGAACATTGCTCTACATTCTTTCATTACTTCAAAAAATAAGACGCTGATCAGACTCAAATAATGGGCTTTTTAAATAGTATTTTACAGCCATATTAATTTTGTTTCCATTCCATCCACTTACGCTGCGAGCTTACTTGACCCTTTCGGCTTTGATGGCAGCTCAGAAGAGGAAGGAACTTGCACTAAGCATTTGATTATAGAGTGCGGTGTGAATACAACACATAGGTACTATGGCAGCTCACCCTGCATGGTGTGTGTCTTTTAAGGGAGTAGCCAGAAAATTAAAATACCTCTACTTTGAACCAAAGCTCTCATGGCACTAATCAAGTGAAGCAAGTCATCCCAACCCTCTCTAGAAGAGCTTGCTTCTCTCTTCCATTCAAGCATCTGTCCTTTCATCTTTTCATCCTCCCATCCACCCGCACATAATCACCATTTCACCTTTACATTCTGTCATCCAATCAGTTTTCCACCCTTTCATTTATCCATCACACTTTCATCCATTCATCCATCCACTCTTTTGCTCTTCCATCACCCTTTTACTCATCCATCCATCCTTCCACTCCATTCATTCCACCATTCTTCCCTTCACTCATCCATTCATCCACCTGTTCACTCAGCCTACCTTCCTTGCACTCATCAATCCACTCATCCCTCATCCATCCTTTCACTCACTCATCCTTCCACCCTTTTGCTCACTCGTGCATCCATTCACCCTTTCACTCATCCATCCATCCACTCATTCATCCAGCCATCCATCTACCCTTCTTTTCACCCATCCAACCTTACATCTAGCCTTTCACTCATCCATCCATTCATCCTTTTACTCATCAGCCATGAAGCCATCAGTCATCAAGCCATCCATTTATCCTTTTACTCATTCTTCCATGCATCTATCCACCCACCTTTTCACTCACCATCCATCCAGCATTTCACTCACACATCCATCTACTTACCATTTCAGTCACCCATCCTTTCACTCACTCATCGATCCATGCTTTCACTCATTCATCTGTCCACACTTTCATCAAGCCAGCCATATATACATCTATTCACTCATTCATCCATTCTTTCATTCATCTATCCTTACACACATCCTTTCACTCATCCATACATACATACATACATTCTCTTCTCCATCTTTCAACCTTTGCATCCATTCAGCCTATCAATCCATCCATCCTTTCACTCATTTATCTATCCATCCTTTCTCTCATGATCCATTCATCCACCTTTTTACACATCTGTCCCTCTATTCATCCATCCTTTCTCCCTTTCACTCATCTACCTTTACATCAATCTGTTGACTCATTCATCCATACATCTATCCACCCACCCCTTCACTCAACCACCCACCCACTACTTCCCTCCTGTATCCATCCATCTCTCCCACGTAAATTGTGAACCTATATCTGCTGAGTTGAGACAGAAGAGGACTATCACAACTCTCACCCTTGCTGTAGCTGCTAAAGTGGGGAGTTGATGATGCCTATACATTAAACATATCCATCCTTTCACTCAGTCACCCATCCTTTCATTTATCCATCCATCATTTCACCATTCATCATCCAATCTTTTGCTCATCCATCCACCCTTTCACTCACCCATCCGTTTTTTCACTCATTCATTCATCCACCCTTTCACTCGGCCAACGATCCTTTCACTTATGAATCCACTCAGACCTCATCTATGCAAGGGACAAATCAATCTATTCCCACTCTTTCAAAGGGTCTTCCAATAATAGGCATGGATGTAATGGAACCTTGGGGGTCGGTATGGGTTTTTCCATTTACGTATTTCACATTCCTGGCAATATTTCTTTATTTGCTCTACCATTCCTGGCCAATATAATGGGTTAAAATGGCTTGTGCAGTCTTCTTGGGTCCAAAGTGCCCAGCCTTTAGGTGAAAATGGGCATAAAACTCAATTTGTTGTTGTTGACGAAAAAGACTCAGACCGGAAGCTGTAGTGTATCATTTTCTTTCCCAGTCCTATATAAAAGACCATTTTGTATTTGAATGAATGGATATCCCTTTATAGTTTTCCCTTCTTCTTGTTAAGCCCTCTGCCAAGCTTAATGTAAGGTAGAAAGTTTATCTGGGCAGCCCTAAAATTACGATCAAAGTTCCATGGTTCCTTGGCCAATAATGTGTCTTGCGGTTCATTCTCTTGTAAGGTTTGCCTTAATAAAATGAGGAACTGGGGGTTATTGGTACCCAGTATGACATCTTCGGGGAGAATCTTGAGGAATCCCACCTCATGTTTTGCCATTCCACCATTTTTACTTCCACTTTTGCCACTGGATAGGTTTTTAGGTTCCCATGTACACATCTAATGGGAACCTGTAGTAAATCGGCCAGGACAGCGTTGACTTCAAAATGTATTTATTGAAGAAAGCATAGAGAGCATAACACAAGCGTGTGTCTTGGAAAAGGGGCACAGAGCTCTCTGGCTCCAACTGTCGCAGTAGAACATGGAACATCACAACATCATGGTAATGATGTCAAGATGTTCCATGCCTGCCTACACAGATCACCACAGAACCTGCCCATTTGGAATATTCTGTTGTGGCAAGACTAGGTCATCCTTAATTACTGATTGTCTACATCCAAAGTCTACCAAAGCAGTCATCCACTTTTGATTTATTTGTAGACTCACATAATAGCTGGGTCCCATTTCTTGAGTGAAGTAAATAGAACGGGGAACATAAGTAGCCTCCATGGGCTCTTCCTCCTGTTTCTTTTTCCAACATACTCGGGCTATGTGGCCTCATTCTCTGCATTTGTAGCATTGTGGTCCCGTGTTGGGTGTTTGGTCTCTTTTTGTTAATCTTATTTCAGAAGGATCCACAGGCATTTTTATAATTTTCTTGTGATTCCTTCCCGAGGTTAGAGGTTTGATGATCGGGCTCCTTTTTCTGTTTCAGTGAAACCAGTTTGCGATTGGGCCCTAGCATATGTAGTAGCCATCTCTACTGCTTGTTTGCAAGGCAGTCCGGGATGTTGCATGGCCACCTCTGGGTGGATATTGAGAGGGCTTCTAAATATTTTTCTAGGTTGAAGTTGGTCATTATATCCTTTTTAGTTGTCTCCCAAGGTCTAAGCCACATGTCAGAAGCATCCTTTAATTTGAAACAGTGTCCTAGGAGTGTCTCCCAGTTGTCCTCTCTCTCTGTTCTGAATAGGATTAGTTGCGTTTCCTCATAAACCCCCAACCAATCCAGTGTAGTCTTTTTATTCTCCACATATGGGATATTCCCATTTGCTCTGGCTGTCTGATGTGCAACTTGGGCTTCTCCTCTTACTAGTAGAACTAGATAAGTCAGCCACCTTTGCAAGGACCATGAACTGGCTCTGGCAGCCCTTTCAAAATTAAAACGAAATGCCTTGGGATCTTCTCCCACTTGAAATTTCCGCCAGGATATTGCCGCTCCTATTGGTGAAAGCTATTTACTTTGCACCAGGCTGGTAGCGAGTTGTACCTGACTCTCTGTGATCTTTTGGAGTTGTTCAACTTGAGCCTTCAGGGTATCTTGACAAAACCCATGTTCTGATTCAGCTACGTTCATATATCTTTCCAACGACCAATCGAGTTTCCTCTGTCCCTTGGCTAGTTGCTGGAGATGTTCTCCATTTTATATCAGGCAGTAATATCCCACTTTTGAGACCGTGTGTAGGGATTCTCTCATCAAAATAATAGCAGACAACTTTTCAATAGGTTTCTAAGACGGTAACTATAACATTACTTTAAACTTTGTTTTTTTCAGTGAAATTCTAGGGTTTTTGTAAACATAAAGCAGCAATAAAGCAGCAAAGTATTACTACCCCTAATAATAAGGTCACATTAACCTTTGTTTTTTTCATGAAAATTCTATGGGTTTTGTTAACGTAATGTAACAAATTATTACCACCCCTAACAATAATGTCACTTCAACCTTTCTTTTTTCAGTGATTCTCTAGGGTTTTTAAACTAAAGTAAGATATTATTAGCATATCTAACTGTATGTAGCAGGCCTTGGGCTACACAAGGATATGTGAGAACTTGGGTTGTGAGTTGACTGAGGTGTGAGCCCTGGACAGGCAACAGCCGCAATCCCTTGCACGGTGAACCGTAAAAAAAAAGTCTATAAATTAACCCTTCACTTAACCCTAGGTAGCTTGGCATAAGCAACAGCCAGGCTTAACTTAGAGGCAATTTGTAAAGTATTTATGTAGCACACTAACAGTTATAAAGTGAAAACACAACACCTGAAAAGTCCCAAACCAATTTAGAAAAATAGAGTAGAGTTTATTAAATCATTTGACACCACAACTACAAAAATCCAATCAGTAGAACCAGAGTTTAAAAAAAAAAAATTTAAGGTTTAAAATTGATAAAAGGATAAAACTGCCAACTGTGAACATTTGGTCACCTTTAGCACAACAATCAAGGGTCAAGTAGTGTATGGAAACCTCCTTGGGGCTCATGACTCACTCAGATTGGGTCCAGGTGTGGGTTCAAGATGGTGGGAGCCTGGTATGGCCCTGTGACTCTGAACGGAGGCCAGCAAACTAGCCCTTGGAGTCACTTTTGGCAGTCCTGGGTCAGATGCATATTTAGGACTTAACAGCATGGGTGTCCTCTGAGGGTTCAAGGCAGCAAAGCATTTATTCCCGGTACAGCAGCAGTCTGGCATAGTACACAGCAGGTCACAGTAGCAGGCAATCCTCTGAGAGTCCTTTTGCAAGTCTGGCAGTGAACTGAGGAGTGGGTTTGAAAGCCCTTTTTTATATCCTGGTGCCCTGCTCCTAGAAGGTGGGAGAAGTTTCTAGAAAGGTCCTTTGAAGTTCTTTGAGTTTCCCGATTTCCAAGCCCTGGCTCCAAGCTGGCTCTAGTGACAATGCAGGGTTGTTAGGCTTCTGTGAGGAGTCAGGACACAGCCTGTTCAGGTGCAAATGAGGATGTGCTCAGCTCCAACCCCTGGCTCAAGGCAATTAATGGCCAATTGAGTCTCAGCTAATCCTACTATTGTGCGACTGTCTATGAGGAATTCACAAAGTCTGTTAGCTACACCCAGTCATGTAACAGTAACAGTGACAGGCTGCGGGCTCAAAGGGCTAGAGACAGGAAAATGCCAACTTTCAATAAGTGGCATTTTAAAAATTGTAATGAAAAATCTGACTTTACCATTAATTAGGCTTTGGCATTACAATGCCATACGTACCAAGCATAACATATTTACCCCCTCTGATTTAGGAATTACAGCTTATTAAATGTTACAGGAAATCTCCAATGTTATTCTATGGGAGGGGTATGCCTCACAGTAGTGAAAAATGAATTTGGGAGTTTTTCACTACCAGGACATATAAAACTTAAAAGTACATGTCCTACCTTTTGCTTACACAGCACCCTTGCTACGGGCTACCTGGGGCCTACCTTAGGGGTGACTTATGTGAAAGAAAAGGGGAGTTTAAGGCTTGACAAGGGAATTTAAATGCCAAGTCGACATGGCAGCGTGACACTGCATTCAGGCTGCAATGGGAGGCTTGGGACATGTTTAAAGGTGTTACTTAAGTGGGTGGCACATTAAGTGCTGCAGGTCCACTGGTAGCATTTCATTTACAGGCCCTGGGTATATTTATACCACTCTACAAGGGACTTACTAGTAAATTGAATATGGCAATCAGGTATAAGCCAATATGACCATGTGTTAGGGACAGAGCACAAGCACTTTAGCACTGGTTAGCAGTGTCAAAGTGCAGAGAGTCTTAACGCCAACAAGAAAAAATCCAGCTAAAAGTAGTAGGAGGAAGGCAAAATGTTTGGGGGTGACCCTGTAGCGAGGGCCATTTCCAACAGAAGGCTTGACTATCTGAATAGAGTGAGCTCTCCGTGAAGAGCTGCACAGAAGGCACAGCCTCTCCACACTAGGTGCTTGCCCACCTAATTGGGCTTGGGTGTCTGGAAGGAGTGGGCTCTGCATCAAGTGCAATGCAGAAAGGCAGGCTACACATAGTAGGGGGTTGCTCACCTAAGGGGTTTTTGGTGCCTGGAAATAGTTAATCTATGCAATGTCTGCACACTAAGTACAGACAGTGCACAGTAGGGCTTGGCCACCTATAGGGGCTTCAGTCTTTGGAAGGAGAGGGCTCTACACACAGTCTGCATACTGAGTGAGATTGTGTATAATAGGAGCTTGCCCACCTGATGAGGCTAGGGACTCTGAAGGGAGTGCACACTCAGCTCTGCCTGTGCATAGTAAGGGCCTTCCCACCTAATAGTGCTAGCATTTTTAGAGGGCGTGGACTCTTCATACAGTCTGTACACAGAGCACAGACTGTACATGGTAGGAGCTTGGCTACCTAATGAGGCTTAGCCCTTGCAGGTAGTGGGCTCAATGCACACTCTGCTCTCTCAATACTGACTGTGCTTAGTAGGTCCCTTCCCACCTAATAGCACTTGCATGTTTAAAGGAAATGGGCTCAAATGCACACTCTGCTCTCTCAATACTGACTGTGCTTAGTAGGTCCCTTCCCACCTAATAGCACTTGCATGTTTAAAGGAAATGGGCTGTTCACACAGTCAGCACACTGAGCACAGACTGTGCTTAGTAGGGGCTTGGCCGCCTAATAGGGCATAACTCTCTGGAGGCAGTGGGCTCTAAGCACAGTTTGCACTCTCAGCGCTGACTGCATTAGGGGCTTTCTCACCAAGTGGGGGTGTGATTCTCTGGAGGGAGTGCCTCTATGCACAGACTGTGCACTGTAGACAGAATGTGTGTAGCAGCTGCTTGCCCAGGTAAGGGGCCTTGAAACTGTATGGCGGGTGTCACTCTCCATTAAGAGCTGCACACATCTTAAAATCTGTGCTTTCATTATTTTGATTTTCCTGGACTTTGATAACCCAAAAAACATGGCCCAGGGAGTCTGGGTAACCCTATGCTGCCATCTTCTATATGTCTTAAGCTTTAGTTTTTCAGGACAACTGGGCTGAGTCCCCATGTCCTCTAATGGAAGCTGCAACAATGCTGAAACTGTTGAAGTAAGCCAGTCACAACACGAGGTGACGCCAAATTGTTCTGCTCCCACAGGAGCAAGAGATTGACAGAAAAAAGTCACCTTGTCAATCAGAACACTCTATTTTTAGGTCGTCGCCTACCAGACACTGATTTGTCTGGTTTGCTAAAGACATATGAGGGCACTCAGAAAACTGACCTTGGAATGCCATCTGCATGTTGCTTACCATTGACTTTGTGGTCTGTAACTCACATTCTCTGGTTTTCTATTTGCTGGCTTTATTTTCTTCAGACTGTCCAGCTTGAGTTTGTCCCTCCTGTTGTCCAAACCTTATTTACTGTATTCTTCCACCAAATAGGTTTCTGTAAACAGACCTTTAAATCTTGTTCTTATCTCATCACATTTGCAGTGCATTCAATGTCAGGTGCTCTCTTCCAGGGAGCTTGGTGTTTATTGATGTTTATTTTTCTTTCTCTGACTTCAAAGTGAGAGAATTTATGTGGCAATTCTTCTTTAGTCCCTCATGTAAGATGAGAAGTGATGTTCATTTTGTTTTCAAGCAAATAACAACAAATTGAATTGTGCTGATGTTTCAAAATATAACAGAATTAGTCCAAGTGCAACACACTTTTTTTGTAATTCTGAATACGATCAAAACACATCAATACACTAGTTGATGACGTTGCACACATTGTTTTGTGTGCAGTAACAATAAATTTCAGTGCAATTCTAATGGTCATTTCAATTGAAATTTGTTTCTGTAACGACAGTGAGCTACTATACCATGCATACTCCACACTACACCACTCCACTCCACCTTACTCGAATACACTCCAATCTACCCCATTCCAATTTACCCCACTCTATTATACCCCAATTTAACCCACTCTACTCCAATCTATCCTACACCAATCTACACCACTTGAATCTACCCAGTCGTACAATTTACCCCACTCCACTCCAAACTCCATTGCAACCTATTCAACTCCTCTCCACTCTATTCTACCCCACTCCTCTCCAATCTACCCCACTACAATCTACCATACTCTGCACAAATCTACCCCAATCCACCCACTCCAATCTACCCCACCCTACTCCACCCCAATCTACTTTACTCCAATATACCACTTCCCAATCTACCCACCCCAAACCTCCAATATCTACTCAACTCCAATCTACTGCACTCCAATATACCCCACTTCAGCTCAATCTACCCTACCTCACTGCAATCTACCTCACTCCCACTCAACCCCACTCAACTCCAATCTACCATTCTCCCACTCCAATTTACCCCACTCCAAACTACCCCACTCCAATTATCCCTCTTCAATCACCCCACCCCAATCTACCCCACTCCATTCCAATTTACCCTTATCTAATCTACCCCACTCTACTCCACCTTAATCTATCCACTACACTGTACTCTACCCCACTCCACCCCACTCTTACCCAATCTATCTCACTCCACTCCAATTTATCCAACTCCGTCCCACCCCACTTCACTCCAGTTTACCTACCTCACTCCACTCTACTCCAGTCTATCCCACTCCAGTCTACCCACTCCAGTCCACTCAATCTACACCACTCCACTCCACCCCAATCTACCACACTCCATTCCACTCTGCCCAATCTACTCCACTCCACTTCACTCTAATTTACCACATGCCGCTCAAATATACCCCGCTCAAGTTCAATCTAACCAACTTTACCCTAATTCACCCAACCTACCCTACCCCATTGCCGCCCAGACCACCAAACTCTAATCTAACCCATCCAATCCACCCCACTTCAATCTACTCCACTCCATTCTAAGCCACTCCACTCCAATCTACCCCGCACCACTCCAATCTACCCCACCATAATTCACCCAATCTACCCCACTCCACCCTAAACTATGCCACTCCTATCCAATCTACCCCACTCCACTCCAGTCTATTCCTCTCCACCCCAGTCTACCCCACTCCACTCCAATCTACCCCACTCCAATCTACACCACCCCAATGTATCCACCTCACTCTATTCACCCCAATCTACCCCACACCACTCCAATCTACCCCACTTTAACCCAGTCTTCCTCATGCTAATCCAGTCTACCCTGCTTTAAACTAATCCACCCCACTCTAACCCAGCCTACCCCACTTCAGCACAGTCTACCCCAATCCACTCCACTATGATTCAGTCTATCCCACCCCGCTCCAATCTACCTCACTCAAATCTAACCCCACTCCATTCGATCCCAGTCTGCCTACTCCACTCCAATCTACTCCACCCCATGCCAAACTACTCCACTCCAGTCGACTCTACACCACTCCACTTACTCTAACCCAATCGCCTCCAATCTACCCCATCCATTCTGCCTCACTCCAATCTACCCTGCTCCGATCTACCCCTATAGACTCCACTCCAATCTACCTCACATCTATACCAATCCACCCCAGTCTACTGTACTCCACTTAAACTTATCTCACTCTGTTCCTATCTACCACAGTCTACACCCTCTACTTCCATCCACTCCAATCTGCTCCAATCCACACCACTCCAATCTACCCCAATCCAACCCACTCCTCTCCAATCTACCTGAATCTACATAGAAATTCACTGAGAAAAACAAAGGTTACAGGGACCTTGTAGTTAGGTAAAGAAACTATCCTTTTTATCTTAGAAAACAAAAACTTGTGCCGTTAAATAACTTTAAGCCACAATTTATAATTTCTTAACATAAGTATAACTATAAGTATGACGATAGCAGCTGAATTTCAATGGTTTTGTGTTGGTAAAATGCCAACATAACTATAATTTCCCTTTAACCTTTGGTTTTCTCAGCGAATATATATATATATATGTCCAAAGCAACGCGGTCGAGGATGGCGACGTGCTCATCAGCTGGTGCGAGGCACGAGGGCAAACCGTCCCCTCAATTAAATTGCAAAACAAAAGGATTATGGCAACGCACTCAGTTAAAATTTATGCCTTCATTTTAATCAATGCAACAAACGGCGCGTTTTGACCAAGCGGTCTTCTTCCAAGTTTGCAAGTCCTTTCACTTTTTGCACTTTTATAGTAACACGCCATTATTACCAATACAATGCATTATGGGATTTGTAGTGTGTTACAGAGAGAATCAATTACTTTATATGTGAATAAATCAAAATATTATATTACCACACCATATAATTCTAAACCAAAAAATATGTTGAAAAAAAATATTTTTACAAAATTAAATTGATAATAAATTTAAGAGAAAAGACTATAAATTTCAATATCGTATAAAAATTCTCAAGAATGGTTTGCTAGCCCATGCAGAATATTTGAAAATTAAAAATAATTTTTTTATTAATTTTAATGTGTCTTCGATGTTTTTACAGAGCCTAATTCACCTTCATGTCAAAGATGTTCAAAATATTTTTTCATTTGAATAATTCAATGATTATTCACAGATATCGGATCATTTTTTACATTTTGGTGACGCAGTGTGCAAGCCCATATTTACAAGGCCAAGTAAATATGGACCCTTTTCACTCATGAAAGGGGCGTTCCATGGGTGTTGCTTGGGGTGCTCTCATGAAACACCCATGGAACCCGAAGGAATCTGATGCATTCCCAGATTTACAAGTCTGGGAATGCGTCAGATTCCTACGCCACCTCGGGGGTGGCGTGAGAGTGACGCAACGGGGGGAATATCTTTTTTCTCCCCAGTTTTCCTCTTTCTATGTGTGCTGCATTGTGCAGCACACATAGAAAGACAAACCCACCTTTGTGATTGTTTTTGTGCAGGAAGGTTTTCCTTCCTGCACAAAAACAATCATTCCCACAACCCAGGCACCCTCGCACCATGGCAAATTTTGCACCAGTGCAAGGGGAGAGGACAGAAATGTGCCGTATCTTGTAGGTACAATGCATTTCTGCCTTTCCCGGTGGTGCAGGGCAGCGCAGCAAAGCATTTGGTACACAGCCCTGCACTACAGACCTTGTAAATGAGGCCCAAAGTAGTTCATAGTAGGTCTGCTATTCCATTTTTTGATTTGCTAATAACTTTGACCCCGTCTGACGAATCGTCACAAAATTTTCCCAAGAGTTCATCCACTTCAGCTCCTTCCTGAAAGTTTCTGGGTGATCTGTCAAGCGGGATTATAGACAAAAGAGGGGGTCCCAAAATGCAAAATCCCCATGCAATATTCATGGATGTCTTTAGACAAAGATGAACCAAATTACACCAAATTTGGCAGGAAGCGAGATCTTGTTCTGCAGGTTGTGCTTTTTATGATTTGTTGTAGATCCATTCAGTATTTTTTGAGAAATGTAGGTTCAAAATAAATGCATATTTTGGCAGTTGGGTCCACAAGAGTCTCAAGAGAGCCCCAGAGAACTTCACTTACTTTGGGCCATATCACTCCAGCGTGAGTCAGATCCAGCAAGAGCGAGCGCTCAGATTGGTGCCAGCAACACAAGATAAATGTTGTTGGCAGCCACTACAGGACTCGGGCACTTAGTCTCCTTGTCCTGAAGTTATGAAAAATAAAGATATAAAGGGTCAGGGCAAGGATACCCTCACACCATATGCTCCATGAAGGAGATCTAAAGACCCCCACCAAGCCAAAAAGGAAAATAAAATAGCAAAAAAATGCTGCAATATGGTGGGATCGAAAAAACTAAAACAAAATTGTAGCTGGGCTCCATTTAAGTACTCTATGCCCAGGAAGCCAGCCCCTGGGGCTAATTTCATGAAGGAGAGGGGACCTGCGTGGCCCCACTCCCCGAGCCTGCAGAGGCTCTGGGGAACCCCCCCAGGCCCAAAAATTGTTTATATGGGGAGAGGACGGCACAGTCCCCCTCCCCGAGCCTGCAGAGGCCCTGGGGGGGCCCATCCCCCATGCTGAAATTCCTATTATTGGGAGAAGGGCTCCGTGGCCCCCTTTCTGAGCCTCCCAAGGCACGGGAACCTAGTTTCTATAGAAAAAGCTGTTTATTTTACATGCCCACTACTTTGGCGCTGCTTGCCTAATCTTCACAAAACTTTCCCCCTAAATTCGACAGCCATATCAGCTACTGTCTGGAAAGTTTTGTGGTGATCCGTCAAGCTAGAAAACAGGGGGGATAAAAAAATGAGCATGTTTTTTCATTCTGTTTCCTAACTGTAACATCGCTATAACCTTTGTTTTTTTCAGTGAATTTCTAAGGTTATTTAATGTTGTTTCCTAACTCTAATGTCCCTGTGTACTTTGTGTTTTTAAGTGAATTTTTATGTTTTCTTTAACTTAAAGTTATTTTAATTACTATATGTTATCTAACCACCACTGCGCACCACTTTTGGCTGTGGCGGGGGAGGGTGCACTGGTCTCTGCGTGGGTCTGAAGCACAAGACCGCCCTCAGTTCCGGGGCGGGAACCATCGCCACGCAAAGCATGGCGGGCACGAACCAAATAAAAGGAAACACTCAACGGAGCACACACAATATGCCAAAGCAGACATGGAGAGAGAATCAGAAATCATGCCAGTGCTGCTCCTTGCCATATACCTCCATGACTGTGACTGCTGCCGAAGACGACGACTGTAGGTACCGCAAACTACTAAACAAGGGAAGAAAGGGCATAGTTTCACACACATGCACCCCACCCACCCTGCAACACACCCCCAACCCGTCACACCATCACAAGCCACACAAACCAGAACAAGAGGTACTTACCCGACACAAGGCCAATACGACCTGCCCAAAGTACACACATGTGCACATCACACACCCACAATGAAACGATGAACTAGATCACCAGATTGTGCCAACAGCAACACTGGGCACTCAAACTTTAATAAATAATGAAAAATGTAATGTTCAAATAAGGCCATTGGCCAGTCCAACTATAAAAGGCTGAAGGGCCCAAATGGCTCGAACTTGACTCCCACATGTGCACATGGTACTCCACCATGAAGAGACATCAATGGGGCAGCCAGGCACCTCAGGGAACAGGGGTAGGGGGTGGTGGGGACTTACGTCTGGGCGGGGGGGGCTTGGGCTTACGTTTAGGAGATGGAGGGGGCTTGGGTTTGCTCTTGGAAGGTGGGGGAGCGGGCTTGGAACTGGGGTGGGAGATGGACCTGGGCCAGCACAGGGCTTCTTGCTCACTGGGGAAGGGGCACAGGAATTGGAAGGGCGGACTGGGATGGTCTCCGACGTGAAAGGAGTGGACAGGGCAAGGAGTTGGGCACATTTAGGGATGAGACAGGGTGGGCCAGTGGGTTCGAACAGGTCAACACGGGACAGGAAAAGTTTTTTAGGGGCAGTTGGGGTGGACATGGAGGAAGGTGTGAGAGTGGAGGTAGAGGTAGTAACTGGTGTAGGTGTGCTGGACGTGGATGCTGGTGCCTGTACAGTATGCTGAGGTGTGGTGGATGTGTGTTGGGTGGGTGTCTGGGAAAGTTAGAGTGTTTTGGGAGGAGGAGGAGTGGACACAGTGGGACGAGACAGGCTGCAAGTGTACATGGATGTTGTCTGGGTGTCTGCAGGTCTGGTGAGTGTGCTGCATGTGTCAGTCAATGTTGTGGTGAGTGCAGATGTGGTGTCTAGGGTGCATGGCTGGATGTCAGATGTTGTGGTGACTGCAAGAATGGGGCCAGCAGCAGTTACTGAGGGTGCAGTGCTTGTGGGTGTGCATGTTGAGGTGACAGAAAGGGAGGCGGGAGAGGTGGACACACTGGGGTAAGTGGAAGATGTTGTGTTTGCTTTGGTATGTTGGCTGTGTGATTGGCTGTGGTGGGAAGTGTGGTGCTTGTGTTTCTGTGTGTGTTTCTTGTGTGTTGAGGTGTGTGCATGGCTGTCTGAACGTGTGCTTGGGAAGAGTGAAGGGAGTGGGGTGCTAAAAGGGGCAGAGGTGGTCGGAGGGGGGGCGGAAAGACCAGGGACACTGGCTGCCGTCAAAGAGGAGGCCAGAGCCTGAAAAGATCTCTGTAGACCCCTGGATGGCATTCACAATGGTTGTCTGCCCTACAGAGATGGTCCTCAGGAGGTCAATAGCCTCCTCCGTGAGGGCAGCAGGGCTGACTGGGGCAGGGGATGAGGTGCCTGGGGCAAAGGAGATGCCCACCCTTCTGAGTGAGCGGGTACGGGCAACTGGGTGGGAAGCAACTGGGAGGGCGGTGATGGTATGGGTGGGTGGTGGAAGATGACACAGAATGAATGGGTGGGCCCACTAGGGAGCTCCCATCGGAGGAGGTATCAGAGTCACTACCTCCAATGGTAGTATCCTCCCCTGTGGTACTCCCCTCGCCCTCCAACCCACCGATCCCCTTGCATCGTTAGACTCAGCCTCCTTGAAACAGTGGGATGCAGCATCCCCACTCACCGGTGCCACTGCTCCCTCACCAGATGATGCTGATGTACACAGACAACACAAGAGTACAGGAGTGGGGAGACAAAACATGAGAGATATCTGTAAATACAAGAATGATGTACAAACTTGGTGCACACACACACTCTAACCCAGCTTTCACACCTACACACAGCACCTACAACTATAGTCATGCCTATGCCCCTGACTAGTGGCCACAACCCTAGCATACAACTCTTCTCCCACATGACACAAGGACCTGATGAACTTCAGACCTGCCCCTAATCATCTCAGTGCCGATGGGGGCAGAACCGCTGGCAGACACCTGTCAGAGTACCGAGCACTAGACAGCATACATACTACAGCACCCTCAGACATCCATCAAAGAGGCATGAAATGGTGTTGGTACTTACCCCCTTGTGGCTGCTCTGCAGCCTTCAAGCGCCCATCCAAATCTGGATATGCCACCGCCAGAATGTGGCACATTAGGGGGGTCAGGACCCAATGGGCACCCCTTCCTCGTTGGGAGGACTTCCCTAGCTGGGCCTCGAAGGTCTTCCTGGCCCAGCGCCGCAGGTCCTCCCACGGTTTCCTGCAGTGGGTGCTCCACCGGTTGTAGACCCCCAGGGTCCACACCTCCTTGGCGATGGCCTGCCAGAGTGCCCTCTTCTGATGGGTGCTGACCTGTCTGGGACACACAAAAAATTAAAACAGAGTTCAGGATATGGCCATGCAATACCGTTGACTATAAGTCCCCTATGGGATGGGCACTTCACAAGATCATTTCACCACCTCACTCACGGTACTTGCCTCACAATCTACGTCTGTGCAGGTAAATACCGAACACACATGCACCCAGGCAACCGCCACCATCACACACATCCATGCACATCATCCGCCTACTCACCTGCACCTCCAGTCACACATATAACTTTGCATACAGGGGTAGGACCCCTTCCACCAGCTTCTCCAGCTCCTCCGTGGTGAAGGCCTGGGCCCCTTCCCCTGTGACACGTGCCATCTGAGTAACCAGAGTCAGGACACAGCAGCACACTCAGTGGAGTACTTCCATGCACAGGATCCGGGAGTCAACTTGGGATGACGACATGGCCTACGCTCCGTGATGGTGTGCACCGTCACTGCCGGCGGCGATCATGATAGGCCCTGGTTCCCCATTGACAACCTTGTTAACCAATGAATGGGTGCACGCTGGTGAACACTGCCTTACGCCATAACAACAACTGGCAGCGGAATGAGGTCACTTCCACTGCTACATATCTGGATGGCAGGAGGCTGACATTTTGCTAGCACAACGCTGATATTTCCTGGTCCTGGGCCCCGTTCAGGCCCTATGGACCCCAGCCCTTAGTTGCATGTCCACATGAGTTTTGTTCCCCATTACAGTCCGGACGTATCACTTCATACATGTCCCTACAGTTGTTCATCATGCATCGCTTGTGTGTGTAACCTACATGTTGTACAGCAGTTATTCATACACAACATGTTGTGCATATGTATGTGTGTCCCTCACATGTGTTCTCTCCTCCCCCTAGGTACAGACCGATGTGGCGAGGGAGGGCCCCATCTGTGTACAGACCTCTTGTTGATTTGGAGACCATGGTGGAACGTCACAGCATTGTCAACTACAGAGTCAATTGTACAACAATCCATGAGCTATGTGCATTACTGGATCCAGTACTGAGACCAGCTAATCAGAATCAGCATGCCATCTTACTGAAGTGCAAGTGCTCTCTGTACTCCATTTCTTGGCCACGGGCTCATTTCGGGTGACAGTGGGCATGGGTGCAGGGTTCTCACAGCCAATGCTTAGCCTCATCCTGTCCAAATTCCTGGATGCATTTGTGGTACACCTGCAAACATATGTAAAGTTTCCCCAAAGGGCTGAACTTCCTGCCATCGAGTCTGACTTTTATGCCTTAGCTAACATTCCCCATGTGATAGGTGCCATCAATGCACATATCTATCATCACCCAAGAGTAAATTAACAGGTGTACAGAAACAGGAAGAACTTCCACTCAATGAACATACAATTGGTGGGTACTGCAGACCAGTACATATCACATGTGAATGCCATGTTTCCAGGATCAGTCCATGATTCATTTGTCCTCAGAAACAGCAGTGTACATCACATGATGGATCAACTACAAGGGGACAGAGGATGGCTCATAGGTGAGTGTGTATGACACTGTATCTGTACATAGCTGACAGCCAGGCTGTCTGCAAGTAATGACAGTTTGTTACAGTCCTGTTTCAAACACTTTTGCAGGTGAATCTGGCTATCTCAACATGCAATTGCTCCTGACACCTGTGAGAAATCCCACGACAGAAGCAGAGAGGAATTACAATGAGGCCCATGGACGTACCAGGAGGGTGATAGAGCACACTATAGGTTTCCTGAAGGCTAGATTCCATTGCTTCCATCTCTCTGGGGGTTCCCTGTGCTATGACCCTGATATGGTGTGTAGAATAGTGGTGGCCTACTGCATGCTGCACAACGTGGCTGTGAGGAAAGCTACCCCCCTACTGGAGGAGGAGGGTGCTGTATATCCAGACCTGCTTCCTCTGAGAGGAGAGGAGAATGATGGTGAGGATGATGAGGGGGAAGATGTCCACTCCAGGAACCAGCTGATCCACCTATAGTTCCAGTGACTATGAGGTACTTTTCACTGATGATGTTGTCTGCAATGCATAATGTCTGTCTGACTTATTCACTATGGGGATGTGGGTTCTGTAGTCATTGACACTGTTACCTGAAGTATAAGGTGGCATGTGCCATGAAAACAAACATGGTGTACATTTCTGTTGACTCCAGACAATGTTGTGCGTGGGGTGCCATTCCTACACTAAAGGTCTGATTATGGCATTTACTGGCAAATGCATTCACATTTACAATTGATTCATCATTATGACAGAGGACATACAAATTGGTGTACATGTGTTTTATTTGGTGTCCTAAATGCATTGTTGCGCTTTACAGAGATGGGGAGTGGGCTAATGGTGGATGTTCATACTAGGTACATGGGCTCAGCGATTGGTGGCAGTGGGTATAGGTCCATCTGTCCCTTGAAAGTTGGTATGTTGCTATTGGCGGGTGAGGATGGTGGCACAGTGGCACACTTGGGAGACAGTCCATGTCAGAGTCACTTCTTAGTGGGGGCCTTGGCCTTGGCAGGTGGTCCAGTGCCATATCTGGGTCTGAGGGACCGTTTGAGGGTCTGGTGCTGGACTGCACGGGTAGGGGTTCTGGTCTCCTGTGTGTCCTTTGCCAGTGCCACCAGTCCACTTGCTGCTGCTGATGTTGATGGCTGGTCTGTGTCCTGGGCAGTGGTAGGGGTTTCCTGGTTTGTGGGGGTCTCAGGCTGGGTTAGGTAGTGGTGCTGCAGCACCCCAGCTATAGTGGCCATGGTGGCATTGAGTTGTTTCCATTGCTCCATGGTCTCTTGATGTTGGGCTATCTGCAGCCTTTGACTCTGTTCCAGGGTGGCCAGGATCTGGCCCATCTTGTCTTGTGTATGGTGGTATGCTCCCAGGACTTCAGAGATCCTCTCCTGGGCTGCAGCATCCATCCTTTGGCCTCCCCCCTGGGCCACTGATAACCTCCCACTATGCCTAGCCCCCTGTGCCTGTGTCCCCTGCACAGGTCTGGCAGTACCACTTGTACTGGGGCCATCGTCATCCTGCCTGTTAGTAGGTGGAGACTCTGACCTCTGTACTTGTGTTCCACCAGTCTGTGGCCTGGAGACACTGGAGTGGGGTCGATGGCCAGAGCTGTTGTTGGTGGCTGGGTGGTAGGGGTGTCAGTGGTGTCCAGGGTGGGGCTGCAGGAGGGTGACAGTCCAGGACTGTGTGACGGGCCAGGGTATTCCTCAATGTCCACATTTCCCTCTCCAGTGTCCCGAGTGGGGCCTCTGTCTCCATGTAGGGCAATGGCCTTTCCGTCAAGGTGGCATGGGTGGTGGTGCCTGTGGGGGGGAATGGACATGTACGTTACATGTACTAATTTGAATGAGGATGCACAGCTCTGCCCTATTTTGTGCAGTTTATTCCCCTGTTGGGCCATGCAGGGACCTACAGTGGGGTTCCCATTGCATTTTGCATGGGATGTGGAGGTGCATTGTGGGTGGTGTAGTACCATTGTGATTCCTTGCAGGGGTAGGGGGCTGTGCATAGGGGGAGGGATGTGGGCCTGTTAGTAGGTTTGTGGGCATGCAGGGTGACTGGATGTAGTGATTGTGGCCTGGGTGGGGTAGTGGTCCTGGTGGTGGTTGGAGGGGTGGGGTGGTGCATGCATTACTGGTGTGGTCAATATGGGGTAATTGTAGATTACTTACCCGAGCCCATTCTTCCAGTGAGACCAGTGAGGCCCTCAGGGTGGCAGGGTGGCCAATACCTTTTCCTCCTAGTCGGTATAGTTGGGTGGTGTAGGTGGGGGTCCTTCCCCCAGTCTTCTGTACTGCAATGTAGTGCCTGGATGCCATGGACCTCACCTTCCTGTGCAGGTTGTTCCATCTCTTGCGGATGTCGTCCCTCGTGCGTTGATTTGCCACTGCATTGACCTTGTTGACAATCGTCTGCAATAACTCCATCTTCTAGGTGATGGGTGTGTGCTGGACCTGTGCCCCAAAGAACTTAGCTCCCTTTCTGTGAAGCGGGGGTGCCATAGTGTGTGTTGTGAGTGGTGCGTTGTGTGTATATTGGTGAAGGTGCTGTTGTGTGGTTGGGTGTGTGACTTGTGTGATGTTGCGTTCTGTGTATGCGTGTTGTGTTGTCAGTCTCAGTTGTCCTATTGGCGATGCAAAGGATTGTGGGGTTTGTATGTAAGTGTTTTGTAGTGTTGTGGATGTGTGTCAGGTGTGTGGGTTTCGAACTTGTCAAGGTGTGCATTTCTTGTTATTGGGTCCACTTACTGGCCGTGGCAGTCCGTACTGCCAATGGCCTTTCGACATTCACTAACCGCTGAGGTGATTTGTGCATCATTATTTGGAGAGCGGGGATTTGTCTGCTTGGCGGTGGCGAGCTGGGGTGTGCAGCCTTTCTGCCACCAAGGGCCCTGACGGTGGCTGGAGGTAGCAGAATTTTTGGCGTTTTTTGTTTTTGCCATCATTATATGGTGGGTTTCTGTTCACCGCCAATGGCGGTCTTCTGTCCACCATCGCCACTCGGTCGACGGTGTTTACCGCCATGTTCTTAATGAGGGCCTATGTCTCTATTGTGGTTTGCCTGGGCATTTTGTAAGAGAATGCCCAAAGAAGCCTAAACAAGATAATTCAGGAAAAGAGAAAACTCATTCTACCAAGAGAGTAGCCCTGGTTGACTTACAACACCAACCAGCTCCTGAATCCCATTTAGTGGCAAACACCTTACAGTCTGGTTCTCCTCATCTTACCATCTCTTTTGAGCTCATCTTCAGAGAAAAGAAGCTGCAGGAGGTTTCAGTGATTGACTCAGGAGCTATGGGAAATTTCTGCGACATCCAGTATGCCACAAAAATGGGAATACATTTTGTAAAAGGGAGAATAGCAAAGCCTGTTTGTGCGGTGGATGGAACAAACTTGTCTTCAAGTCCTATCACAGATGAACCTATAGTTCTGAAAGATCATCTAGGACACCAAGAAAATATATCTTTCAATCTCATAGATTCTTCTCAATTTCAGCTGATCTTGGGCTTACTGTGGCTTATGGAACACAACCCTGAAATTAATTGGGAAAAGAGAACTGTCCAATTAAATTCAACTTACGGTTGGAAGCATTGTTATGGTCATCAAGAGGTAAGTAGTGCACCATCTCCTGTCCACGTTTTAGCTACTAAATCCAATGTGGTTTGTGCTCTGGAAAAGGTTGTCATTCCCCCAGAATATAAAGAATTGTCTGCAGTGTTTGACCAATCAGAGGCAGAGAAGCTACCTTCCCACAGACCGTATGGTTGCAGGATCAAACTTGAGCCAGGTATGAATCTACCTTGCAGTAGACTCTATGCCCTTTCTGAAAAGGAGAACAAGTTCCTAAAAGAATATTTGAAAAAATATTTGGCAAACAGTTTTATTTGTCCCTCTCAATCCCATGTCTCTGCCACCCTTTTTTCGTCCCAAACAAGAACAGTTAAGAACTTGTATCAATTATAGAGCGTTAAATCAAATTACAGTAAAGAATCGATATCCCCTGTCCTTGATTTCAGTACTGCTAGATCAGGAAAAAGATGCAAAAATCTGCACCAAATTAGATCTTCGCAGAGCGTACCAATTTGAGTACTTAATTCGAGTTGCTAAGGGAGACAAATGGAAAACGTAATTCTGCACCCAGTTTGGTCTATACGAGTACCAAGTGATGCCTTATGGGCTATGTAACACGCCGGCCGCTTTCCAGCACTTTGTGAACGATGGTCTGGGAGAATTTTTAGATCAATTTGTAGTATTCTACATTGATATTTTAATCTTCTCCCAGAATTTGCGATAACATGTAGATATTGTGAGAGCAGTTCCAAAGAAATTGTTGGAAAATAACCCATATGTGAAGTTGGAAAAGTATGCCTTTCATGGGAAGGAAGTAGAATTCTTGAGATTCGTCTTATCAGAAAATTGAGTTTCAATGGATCCCACTAAAATTCAAACAATCCTGGATTGGCCTTCTCCTAAAGTTGTGAAGTTTTATTGGCTTTGCCAATTTCTACAGCTGATTTATAAAAGAGTTTTCTTAAAAGGTGGTCCCCATTACAAAACGTTTGAGAAAAGGAGTACCCTTCCATTGGTCAACTGATGCTGAGGAATCTTTTGAGTTCCTCAAAAGAGCCTTTACAACAGCCCCAATCCTTCTTCATCCTAACCCTGAGGAGACATTTTTTGTGGAAGCTGACGGCTCCGACCAAGCGATTAGTGGTGTATTGTTTCAGAGGCACAAGAAAACAGGTCAACTTCACCCAGTGGCATTTCGATCCAGGAAATTAACTCGCTGACAAAGAGCTATTGGCAGTGAAGGATGCCTTTCAGAAATGGTGGCATCATTTATTAGGAGCTCGTCATGTAGTCACTGTGTTCACTGATCATAAAAATCTTCAGTTTTTAAAGTCTGCTAAGACATTAACTCCAAGGCAATTGAGAGGGTTCTTGTACTTTGCAGATTTTAATTTTACCATTACCTATCGACCTGGTTCTGCCAATGGCAAGGCAGATGCGTTATCAAGAATGAATAATATACCTGGAGCCGGAGAAGCTGAAAAGATTCCAATTATTCCAGCAGACAAGTTTGTTTGCACCTTACAATTTTACGAAATAAAAAGGAAGGTTTGAGAATCCATGTCTGACCAAGAAATTTCAGATTGGGCCAACAAAAAAGAAGGAAGAAGGGTTTTAGAAATTCTTCCTTTTGTTGAAAATGCTTTATATTTGCCAACTTGTGAGTTGCAATAACTAGAGCTAAAAGTGTGTCATGATGATCCTTTAGCTGGCTAATACATTTTGAAGACTACCAAATTAATTAAGAGGTATCTCTGGTGGCCTGCCATGATCCCTCAAATAAGACAATACTTTCAAACCTGTGATAAATGCATTTGGGGAAAGACAACATGATTAGCTCCTGAAGGTCAGCTTCAGCCTCTTCCCGTTGCACCATATCCCTGACACACCATTACTATGGATTTGATTGTAGTTTTACCTTCAAGTCAAGGTTTTGACACAGTCTTAGGTTTTGTAGACACCTTTTCTAAAATGAGTCATTTCATCCCTCTGAAGAAGGTTCCTAGAGCATCTCAGTTAGCACAGTTATTTTCATAGAACATAGTTAGAGCTCATGGCATTACGGTGGTTGTAATCTCAGATCGAGATCCCCAATTTGTTTCCCAATTCTGGAGGCCTTTATGAGACAACTTGGAATAGACTCACGTTATTCTACCAGTTATCATCCAGAAACGGATGGACAGACAGAAAGGGTTAACCAGGAGATAGAGCAGTACCTACGCTTATATCTCCTGGACCAAGATAATGATTGGCCATATTTCATTTGGACAGCAGAATTTGCATACAACAATGCTATTCATGCCTCCACTGGTTATTCTCCTTTCTTTGTGAACTCTGGTAGGCACCCAAACATTATCTTAAGAAGGTTGGGAGGCTTGGTCCCAGCTACAGAAGAATTCAGTAAGAAAATTCAAAAGATCTACCAATCCGCTAGAGAACACTTGACCAAGGTGAAGGTCTCTTATAAGAAAAATGCTGACAAAAAGAAAGAGGAGAGGCAACCCTGGTTATTGCGAGGGCGAGAAGGTCTGGCTATCCACTCACCATTTACATTTAGGAGGGAACGAAAAATTCCAGCCCAGATATGTAGGACCCTTTTAAATAAAGAAAATTGTAAATCCAGTAACAGTCAAACTCACCTTGCCCCTTAAGGTTAAGGTTCATCTAGTATTCCATGTCTCACCATTTAAAAGAAGCCCTCCTAATCCTAGGACAACCACCCCTCCAGATCCTATCCAAGTAGATTCACAGTTAGAATACGAAGTGAATATAATTTTAGACTCAAAGTTTAAAAAGGAACATTATATTACCTCATTGATTGGAAAGGTTTTGGCCCAGAAGAAAGGTCCTGGGAAGCCTTCCAAAATGTGCATGCTCCAAGGTTGATAAAGCAATTTCATGACACTTCCCCAACGAACCTTCTGAGGAATGTAGTACTTTGAATGGGGGTACTATCAGGAAAACTATTGCCAGCATTGTTAAGTTCTTCCCTCAACAAAAACGATTCCCCTTTTCTTGTACCCACGTTGGTTGCTGCCACGTCCTCACTCCTGGTGGCTCTTGCTGAGGCTGTTCTTAGAACCAGCTTCTTCAGGTTTAACTGCCACTCAAGATGGCAATTCCTTGTGAGGTCAGCGCTCTAGTGTTTCTACCTTAGTCTTGTGCTGAAGCTTCCCTCCAGCTGTTTCTCTCTGGGAGCCCTGCACTTCAACTTTCACCCTGGGGAGAATGAGCAGTGTTCCTGAGGTGCTTCGTTTCATAGAGAATTCTTTGAGTTTTGAGTAATTAATTAATTTTCTTGTTAAAGTGTGCACACCAGCTATGTTTTCCCTTTTGAAGAAGCTGATTTTTTTCCTTCTTCCAACAACTGGCTAAGGCTGAGGAGAATTCGTTTTGGCTTAACACAACTTCAAGCAACTGCAGTAAGGAATCCTTTTGTATGATTTCCAGCCTTGCCATTATATATATGTACATATATATTCAAGAACTCTTTGCTTTGCAGATTTGTCAGTCTTAGAGACAAACCTCAGTGCTCAGGCTAATTCCTAGAGACTGTGATTGAGAAAACTGAACCTTGAGAAGAAGTTTTCGTTTCGGTAAAAGAAATTAGTAGTTTGTATATTTGTGAACTTTTGAACTGTTCTCCAGAGAACCTTGGAAACCTCTGACTCCTGCAGAAAAGAAGATATTAAGTTAACATTGTTCTCTTAGAGAGAGGCTAGTCTCTCAAAAGATCCAGGTTAGGAGAACAATAGAATTGGGTGAACATGAATGTCTGAACAGTTGAATGTGCTGTAGGAATGTACTCATCTATGCCCTTATCACCCGACTGCAGGTCCTTCCTTTAAAGAAATCCCAATAAGAAGAAAGGTGCAACTTTTCAGAGACACACACTGAATATCCTATCTTCAAGTGGGAAACACAGGCTGGAACTGGATCTCGAGGCGGTCTCTCTTTTTCTATTCCCATTCTCCTTTCCCCCTAGCGGATGCAGGGTTCAGATAATCAGTTAAAGTCTGAGCACGCATCTGTTGGAGGGAGTTGGGTAAAAGGCATCTGATCCTGTGGAAGGTTGATTTAATGGGTAATCTTCTGTCAACTGGTTACCTCTTCCCAATTGGAAATAACACTTATCAAATGTAATAAGTTGACACCAACATTATCCTATGGGAGAGATATGCTTTGCAGTACTGAAAAACAAATTGAAGAGTTTTTCACTAGCTGGACATGGAAAACTTAAAAGTACATGTACTACTTTTTAAATATATTGCTCCCTGCATCCTAGGCTATCCAAGGCCTACCCTAGGGGGGACATATATATTAAAAAGGAAGGTTTGGACCTGGCAAAAGGTTTATTTTGCCAGCTCAAAATGGCAGTTTAAAATTGCGCACACTTGCTCTGCAATGGCAGGCCTGAGACATGTTTAAAGGGTTACTTAAGTGGGTGGCACAAACAGTGTTGCAGACCCACTAGTAGCATTTAATTTACAGGCCCTGGGTACATGTAGTACCACTTTACTAGGGATCTACAAATAAATGAAACATCCCAGTTGGGGATAAGCCAATATTACCATGTTTAGAGGAGAGAGCACAAGAATGTTAGCACTGGTTAGCAGTGGCAATGTGCCCAAAGCAGTAAGGACAGCAAAAACAAGATCATCTAAAAAATTAGAGGAGGAAGGCAAAATGCTGGGGGAGGGGGAGACCACCCTAAGGCTCACAGGTCTAACAGTACAGTATATGAAGGATGTTTGCTATGTAGTGCGTGCATGGTGAGTGCATGCCCTGACTGTATGTGTACTTATGTCGTGGACATTACATGAAGGGTGTGGTGTTGCGCATCATGGGTATGGTGAATGTGTGCGCTGGCTACATGTGTGTCTGCAAGTGACAACACATAAAGTCTACAGAACTGAGCGGTGCGTACAGAGTGAATGTGTGGGCTGAGTGTATGTGTGCACGTGGAGGCACAAAAATTGAAGGTAACAGTGCTAGACAGAGTGTATGTCATATACATACACTGACTGCAAGTGTGCCTGTAATGGCACATTGCATAGTGGACCCTGGGTTTCATTTTGGGAGTTCCAGGCCTGCATGGTGAAGACATGAGGAGGTGGGGGAATCCCTCAGACAGATTTGTGTATCCATGTGAGCTGGGTGGGACACACTGGAGATGGAGAGCAAGGCTTCCCATGTAGACTTTAAAGATTGCTCTTTGATTCAGTGAAAGAACACTAAGAAAGGGCCTGGACACATCTCAGGATGGGGCTGATAAGGAAATCATAAACAGTCCCAGGCTGGGACCCTGAGATTAACATTTTGCTGAAAATATCACTATGGCTGGCATCCAGGCATGGACTCTAGTCGCTTTGGACATGGCTTGTACTGTGGGACTATCAGCTTTGGAGTTTCTCCTGCTGTAACAGATGGCTTTTCAAGAGGAAGAGAAATGTGTACTCCAAAAGCAGAACCCAAACATAAACTTCAAAGACCCATGCCTTAAATCAATTTTGGTGTCTGGAAATGGACTATAAGAAAGGGAGGGGAGGTTGATACCCCAAAACCTGTCATCAGACAAGAAGCCAGATGGACTCTGTGAGGAGGGGAAGCTCTGCAAGCCTTCTACCTGTGACCATGACTAGGAGCCAAAGCCTGCTGGTGTCCCTGCTGGGTGAGGGGACATCACCCAAGGAAATCAAGATCACCTGCTTTGGAGCCTGGTCCACCAGCCCCTTTCTGTTTGCCAAGACCAATGTGCCCTGTGAGGAGAGCATTGGAGGGAGCGAGGTCTAGTGGGGAGCCCTGTCAAGTGAATTCCTGTTGTGAGGTGTAGGAGGACGGTTGCTGCACCAATTGGGTTGTTGCCCGTGTGCAGACTTGAGTCAGTGGCCCCATATGCCAGGAGAGGGCTGTTATGAAAATAGCCATGTAAAGATTGCTGTGCAGTAAGGGCAGAAGGCACTGTTGCAGCAACCCACTGTGCCAGGAGGGGCCACTCTGGAAAAGACTGCCTGGTAGAGAAGGGTGGAAACCTGTGTGACACTGTAGCAGTGACGCCATATACCGGGAGGAGCTGCCATGGTAAGGACGGCCTTGCAGTAAATGCTGAACCCTTGTGTGGCATTGGCCTGGCATGGCAACCCAATAGGCCAGGAAGGGTTGTGAGGAATAATTGTGTCATGTGGTTTGGGAAGGAGCCCATGAAGTCTGAGTAGCAGTAACCCATTGGTCACCAGGAGCAAAGAGGACTGCATCTGACCTGACCCCACAGCTCGAGTTAGGACGTCATGGAAGCATCACTGCCTCAATGAGATTGAGATCATGAATATCAGAATCATCCTCTTCCCCCATTTGGGAGCACAAACACTTACTCTGCAGGAAGAGTGTGGAAACACCTCTGATATCTGCTGGAGCATGATCGCATAGGGCTCTGAGAAGAACCTGCCAAGTGCTGCTGTGACAATCATGTGCAGGCGACTCACCTGAGCAAGGCCAGTGCTGTTGAGAGTGCCCACGGAGGAGTCACCCTTTAAGACGCTTCAGGAAATCGGTTAAAACCTGGCTCTTCCCATGCTACTCACTGGCATCTGTTCTTTGTTACTCCTTTCCCTTCCTCAGCTTTGCACCACTCACCTACTGTTAGCGATTCAATGCTCTTTTGAGCCGGAATGCGCTTTATAAATACCACTACATACATAGATACATACACTTCATCTCTGCCTGAGCAGGTAAGATTTGTTGCTGAATCCACATATCAGTGGAGCTGACAGATTGTCCAACAATGCGTCGGTTCTTTCGCTCTCAAGGGCTGGAAGAATTTTCTGGGTAGGAGGGGAGGAATCCCTAACCCCCAGAAGGTGCATAGGGGACACAAACTCCCAAATACCTAAACTATCCCTCCACAAGTATTGCTTCACCTCAGTACTGGTCACAATACTGACCACTTTTCAGGATCAGCCACAGTAATTCCTTTAACACAAGAAAATACTTTTTTCTTGTTTAATGACCCCTAACAACTCTAATAGCAGCATGCTTCATCATCGGGAAAACCTTGATTCTTAAAGGTCAGGGTGGGCCCAACCGACTTGCGGGAGCACTTATGAGGATCCTACTGGGGGTCTAAAGTTAAAAATACCTTACTGTTCACCAAGGTATCCCTTTATTTAGGGTGACAGTGGGTATGGTTAAAAATAGAAACACTAGGGAATATTCTCGGTTTTTATGGTCCTATGAACCTATTTTGTATGTGTCTACATGTTTCAGCCCTTTCAAAGGACTTAAAGGTCCTGGGCTTACATCAGGACATCCAGTATTCTAACAGCCTCGGTTGATAGTCAAAACACTGAAATAGTGACACTAATGTCGGTACATTACATTGAAAGACTGCATGCAAAAACAGTACACCTACATTCACCTCCCAGGGAGAATGAATCGCTCATGTGGTCCTGGAAAGAGAAAGACTTACAGAGAAACCTACAACTGTTCATAAAGATTGTCATAATTTTGGCTAACCATAGTGACTTACACCACCCTCTGTATAGTTAAAAAGATATAAAAATATTTTCATACATAAGACAAAACACAAACAGCAGAGCGACAACAACCCTGCTGCCCAGGGTGGTTTGCATGCTGTACAAATCACACATGTGTATGGAGTGTTATCCCCTTATTTTTGTGTGTCACACGATTGTCTCATGCTCCACATCAATATTCATCTGGACGTTAAATACCCACATGCTTCACCAGAGTGACAAGCCAGCATATCTATGCACCAAGCTCACCCGTTTTAGGTTCTCATCTCACTTCTCTGATGGGTAAAGGAAGCGCCCCTGTAGTCACACACTATGGATCAATGTACATATAAATGCATCATTAGTACAGGACCGCAGCGTTACCTCAAAGTCTAGTAAGGGTAGGAGGGCAACTGCTGCCTCCATTTTCTATACTACAAAGTCAGCATCACTTACTTCTTCAAGGGGACTTCGTAGCGGTTATTACCTATGTCTCCTTATCCCCTCAGGCTCTTGCCGCCATTAGCGGTAATTAACATCAGCCTCAGGTGGGCATTTCTAGTATTCCCCGGGTAGCGTGCGTTGGAGTCACACCACGCTCACTACTCGTGGTCATGTTAGACATTGTTAAAAGGAACCAATAGCATCCTTAGTTTTTGTACTCCCAATATGTCTGCCTCATGGAGGCTAGACTGCAGGCACACTAATTAAGGCTGCGTCAATGGAAAACATTTTTTTACCTGCCCTATGAGCTGCCATCTCACCAGACCCCAAAAGAAAATTATTGGTCTGGTTATGCAGCAGTGCTTGCGTCAATAAATTCAGGCGCATGCCTAGTACCGCCTCTCCCTGGATGTGACAGCATATTATAGTCATGTCACATAGCCAATGAAATGCCTCATTCCTTCACTCCCAACATGGAGATCAGGTTAAAACCTTATTGCATGGGGCTACTATGATTGAATATTTACATGCTAATGTAGCACCACCAGGCCCCTTAGTAAACAATGAACCAAGAATCTCCCTAGAGGAAGGCCAGTTCAAGAAAGAATCGTCTTTGATAGCATCATGCTGTTCCTGTGATTCGCTGATTTTGATCATTAATACGGCCAAGCGTTTACTCGATGCCATGCTAGACCAAATTAAAGCCAGGAAGGACCTCTTAAGTACACAAGTCAAAATTAGGATTTTAAAAAAGAAGCTGGAGGAGGTGAATAAAGAATTTACAGAACATAAGGACTATCTGATGCAGAATAACATCTCCAGGCTTCAGAAAGATATAAAAGAATTCTCACATGAACAAGTCTACCCATATGTTAAAGAGGACTGGAAGAAACAAGAGAACGTGACCACAGAGAGTAGGAGGGGACAGTCCTGGACATCAGGCAATGTGTCAGATAAATAGTCCAGTAGTATTTCTGATTCCAGCTCAAGAGGGAGCTACAGACAAAGAAAAGGGAGAGGCAGACTTGTTCCATTCCCGCAACAGATGCATAGTCATCCTGTGCACTTTTGGCAGAATCCATATTGTCCTCATCCCTTTGGAACTCTAATGACCCCTTATTTTCCAGCCAGGCCCCCATTTTTTAGGTAGAGGATAAGGGAGGGGGAGAAACAGATGAAGTACACAAGGAGAAAAACAGGTCACTGGGATTCCTCAGGGGGAGATGGGATATAGACAAGAAGCAAAACCAAGGACCCTTAACCGGGCCCCAGCAGCCTGTAGATGGTGTGATAAACCTAAGTAATCAGGTACTATCAGTAGACAAATTGACTGTCCTTAATAAGGGACTGGGGACAGGGGTTTGTTCCATCAACTACTCTAGATAAGTATAAACTACAATGTGAACTTGCAGAGTTGTTTCGCAAACTTAGAATGAAGATTTACTTTCAAGACATAGATCAGTTAAGAACAAATGGACATACTGACCTAAATCGAAAATCATCTTTCGGCCCTCCCTCACACCATTCCTCCAGAAGTAGGAGTGTTTGAGGAAGCAGTCATCAAGGAAATTGAACTCCTAGACACCAGGAGAGGCCATCAGAATTTGTCACACAGGGAATGGGACGCCCTTGAAAGCCTCAAAAAGAAGACCCATCTAGTCATTAAACCATCGGATAAAGGAAGGGCCATTGTTATCCAACATCAAGATGATTACAGAGTTGCATGTAAGGCGCTGCTCACAAATGAGAGAAACTACCAGATTATCAAGGAGGACCACACACAGAGACTACAAAGGAAAATTCATCTGTTGGTTGAACAGGCAAAAGAAAATGACAGGATTAATGGGAAGGAGGCAGAATCGTTTATCGTAAGAAGTCCTACAACTCCTTATTTTTATACTCTGCCTAATATGCATAAAGAGAGACATCCACTGCATGGATGACCTATTGTCTGAGGAATTGGCTCAGTATGTGAACCTTTATCCCAGTTCATGGACTGGTTTCTATGACCGTTAGTCGAAAAGGCACGTTCCTATATTAACCCCTCGGGTGCCCAGGATGTAATGGTTACGTCCTCAATTGCACCGCTCGGGTGCCCAGGACGTAACCGTTATGTCCTGCTATGGGCCCTCACGGGGAGGGCCAAGCACCCCCCTCCATTGGGCAGGAAGGGAAGGGGAATCGCTTCCCCTTACACCCCTGCCCCCTCAAACCCCCTATGGCATCAGCGCGCAATTGGGCGACGACCTCATCAGAGGCTTCCCCCTCCGCGCTAAAAGCTGACCGGAGGAGAAATGCAAAAAGCATTTCTCCTCTGATCACGTGGAGGGAATGAGAGAGGCATCAAAGGAAAGGAAAGGCCTTTCCTTTCCTTTGATGTCTCTCTCAGCATTTCTGCTGCCTAGTCACATTGCAATCGGGCAACAAAAATGCCCACTAGACACACAGGATTTTTTATTTTTTTTTGTATTTGTGAATACCGAGAATGGCCCCTTGGGCAAGGGCCGCTCCCCAGGGCGGCAAAGTATTTTGCGGCCAGTTCTGCCCCCCACCCACCCCAGGGGTAGATCGGCCTATTTAAATTAGGTCGATCTGCCTCTGGGGGGCATAAACCTCCAGACACCAAGGATCATTTTTATTTTTTTATTTTATGTTTTACATGTGGTGAGCGGCCCCTTAGACAACGATCGCTCCCCTGAGGGGGGAAATTGTTTTTAGGCCATGTCTGCCCCCCTTGGAGGCAGATCGGCCTATTTTTATTGGGGGGCAAAAACCACTAGACACCAGGGATTTTTTTTATGTCAATTACAAGCAAGGGGAGCGACCCCTTAGGCATGAGTCGCTCCCCTGGGGGGCAAATTTATTTTAGGCCATTTCTCCCTCCCTTGGGGGCAGATCGGCCTATTCTAACTAGGCTGATCTGCCCCCAAGGGGGCAGAAACCACTAAACACCAGGGATATTTTTTATTTTGTATTTTTTAAAGATGGAGCGACCCCTTAGGCAAGGGTCTCTCCCCTGGGGGGCAATTTTATTTTAGGATATTTCTGCCCCTTTTGGGGGCAGATCAGCCTATTTCGATGTGGGCCATCTGCCACCACTTAGGCACCAGGGTTTGGTGTGTGTGGTTTGTTTGGGGGGGCTGCCCCTTGGGCAAGGGTCTCTCCCCATGGGGCCACATTACTGTTGGCCATTTGTGCCCCCCCTTGGGGGAAGATCAGCCTATTCTTCTTAGGCCAATCTGCCCCCAAGGGGGGCAAAAACCACCAAACACGAGGATTTTTTTTTTGCACCAATTTCATGCAAGGGGACGATCCCTAAGGCAAGGGCCGCTCCACTGGGGGGCACATTGATTGGGGGCTGCCCCTTTTGGGGGCAGATCGGCCTATTTTTATTAGGCCAATCTGCCTCTAAGGGGGGGCAGAAACCACTAGGCACCAGGTATTTTTTTTTTTTTATTTTTTTTTAACCTCTTCGTTGCGGGCGTCGGCCACTGGCCGACGCCCACACACCCTCCCTGGTGCGGGTCACGACCAGTGGCCGACACCAGGAAGGGTATCAATAAATCCTCGGGTGCGTCGCACCCGAGGATTTATTATTTTTTTTAAACCCCCCCCGGGAGACACAGAAGCTTCCGTGTCTCCCCCCGCCCCCCCACCCGCCCCTTTGTGACGTCAGCGCGCCTCGCGGCGCGCTGAGGTTGCAAAGGTGTTTTCCCCATCAAAGCAGGAAGCAGCCTTGCGGCCGCTTCCTGCTTTGATGGGGAAAACGGCCTTTCCCACGTTCGGGAAGGCCTCGTAAGAAAGGGGAGTGTCTCCCCTTTCTTACGAGGCCTTCCTGAAAGTGTTTCCTGGCCCCCGATCGCAGCACAGCTGCGATCGGGGGCCAGGAAACACCACTAGACGCCAGGGATTTCACTTTGGGGGGGCGGCCCCCTCGGAAAACGGGCCGCCCCCCCGGGGGCATAATTAATTTTTAAAAAAAAGGTAAGTGCCCCCTGGGGGGGGGGGTGCGATCGCACCCCCCGCCCAGGGGATTGTTTTTTTTTCATAAAAATAAAAAATAAATAAAATGACAGGGGGTCGCCCGTGGGCAGGGTGACCCCCTGTGGGGGCAATTTTTTTTTTAGATGTTGTAGGGTTTCCCTGGGGGCCATTTTGGCCCCCAAGGAAACCATACAACAACTAAAAAAAATAGATCTATATATAGATCTATATTTATATATCTATGTAGATAGATATATCTATGTACATAAATATATCTATAGATATATCTATGTACATAGATATATATATATATAGAGAGGTAGATCTATATATACCAAAGAGATTTATAAAGTGTGCTACTCACCTGTGAGGGTCTCTAGGCGCTTGGGGGGGGGCGGGGGGAGGGAAAGGGGCTGGGAGGTTCACTGTTCGAAAAGCCAGGTTTGGAGGCCCTTCCTGAAAAGAAGTAGGTTTTGGGTCTTGCGAAGGTGGGTTGTGAGGGCGTTCCAGGTTTTGGGTGCAAGGTAGGAGAAGGATCTGCCCCCGGTGGTGGTGTGTTTGATGCGGGGGACAGAGGCGAGAGAGAGGTCAGCTGAGCGGACGTTTCGTGTGGGGGTGTGGAAGGTGACTCTCGTTGAGGTAGGCAGGGCCTGTGTTGTGGAGTGATTTGTGTGCGAGGATGAGGATCTTGAAGGTGATCCTTTTGTCAATGGGGAGCCAGTGGAGGGATTTGAGGTGTGGAGAGATGTGTTCGTGTCGGCGGAGGTCGAGGATGAGTCGTGCTGCTGAGTTCTAGATGCGTGTAGTTTGCGCTTGAGTTTTAGAGTGGTGCCGGCGTAGAGGGCGTTTCCGTAATCAAGCCTGCTGCTGATGTGTGCGTGAGTGACAGTTTTTCTGGTCTCTGTGGGGATCCATTTGAATGTTTTTCAGTTTCTAGTGGCAGTTTTAGTGCCATAAAGAAGCGCAGAAGGTTTATATGCCTACTGCAAAGAGCAAATCTGTATTTTATGTAAATAGCTGAGTACATTAGCAAAGTCTATGGAGAGATGAAGGGCACTTTTGCTGGGTGGTAATGAGGGAATCCGAGGAGGAGGGAGTGGGAGCACCAATAATGATTGTTGGACTGGGCGCAGGAGGTGCTAAAGACTGTGACGAATGGTATGTGGCGAATGGTATGTGACAAGGTGTTTTTTGAGTGTCTTGAAAGTACGTGCTGATTGAGGGAAGAAGCGCAGGTAAGGTGGCCTCTACTGTTGCACGTATCTCACACACCATCGATTTTGTGACTGTCTACGTAGGCTAGTGTTTTAGAGCAACAGTTTAGCCAATAGCAGAGATGGCATCTTGATGGATGACTGCTGCCTGCACTCGGGTTATAGAGGACCGCTCTGACATAGGATCAGAGACTGAGACATCAGATACTGAGACAGCATCTGAGGGATAGGACAATGGCGCAGACTCTGGGAGTGATTTTTCAGTCAGAGGAGTCCCATTCGATAACTCCTCTTCCAGTACATTATGAGGGAGGTGATGAGGACAGTCCTGCTGTCCCTTCGCAAGCTGTTTGTGCAACTGGGTAATAGTGGGTTAGGCCAACCCAGAGAGCAGGTGAATGCGGCGGCAAGCAGAGAGAGAGTGCTCTCTTGGGAGCTCCCCAATTTAGTTCAGCCCCAAATTCCACCACCCAAATCATATTGTGGAGACATCAAAATTATCCATGGCAAAACAAACTGGTTTTGTAAGGCAGGCACCTGTGTTTTTGGTCCTGGATTCGGCGGCCATATAGAGAAACACACTAAACCCAAACATTTCTGGAAACTAGACATTCGGGGGAGTCCACAGAGGTGTGACTTGTGTGGCTTCCCCAAAGTTTTCTTACCCAGAATACCCTGCAAAGCTGAAATGTTGAAAAAAAAACTCAATTTTTCTCGCATTTCTGTCACACAAACTACAGGAATATGCTGGGATCCACAATATTCCTACCACCCAGTGACTCCTCACCTGTCCTGATAAAAACACTACCCCACTTGAGTGCCTACACCTAGTGTCTGTGTCAGGAATGGATCACCCCAGGGTCAACAGCTGCCTCACGTAAGGACCAACATTGACCGTTGTGTGATCTATTCCTGTCGCAGGCACCAGGCCTAACCACACAAGTGAGGTATCATTTTTATCGGGAGGCTTGGGGGAACGCTGGGTGGAAGGAAATTTGTGGCTCCTCTCAGATTCCAGAACTTTCTGTCACCGAAATGTGAGGAAAACTTGTTTTTTTAGCCACTTTTTGAGGTTTGCAAAGGATTCTGGGTAACAGAACCTGGTCCGAGCCCCGCAAGTCACCCCTCCTTGGATTCCCCTAGGTCTCTAGTTTTCAAAAATGTACAGGTTTGGTAGGTTTCCCTAGGTGCCGGCTGAGCTAGAGGCCAAAATCTACAGGTAGGCACTTTGCAAAAAACAGCTCTGTTTTCTGTGATGTGTCCACGTTGTGTTTTGGGGCATTTCCTGTCGCGGGCGCTAGGCCTACCCACACAAGTGAGGTATCATTTTTATCGGGAGACTTGGGGGGACGCTGGGTGAAAGGAAATTTGAGGCTCCTCTCAGATTCCAGAACTTTCTGTCACCGAAATGTGAGGAAAACTTGTTTTTTTAGCCACTTTTTGAGGTTTGCAAAGGATTCTGGGTAACAGAACCTGGTCAGAGCCCCGCGAGTCACCCCATCTTGGATTCCCCTAGGTCTCTAGTTTTCAAAAATGTACAGGTTTGGTAGGTTTCCCTAGGTGCCGGCTGAGCTAGAGGCCAAAATCTACAGGTAGGCACTTTGCAAAAAACAGCTCTGTTTTCTGTGATGTGTCCACGTTGTGTTTTGGGGCATTTCCTGTCGCGGCCGCTAGGCCTACCCACACAAGTGAGGTATCATTTTTATCGGGAGACTTGGGGGGACGCTGGGTGGAAGGAAATTTGAGGCTCCTCTCAGATTCCAGAACTTTCTGTCACCGAAATGTGAGGAAAACTTGTTTTTTTAGCCACTTTTTGAGGTTTGCAAAGGATTCTGGGTAACAGAACCTGGTCAGAGCCCCGCGAGTCACCCCATCTTGGATTCCCCTAGGTCTCTAGTTTTCAAAAATGTACAGGTTTGGTAGGTTTCCCTAGGTGCCGGCTGAGCTAGAGGCCAAAATCTACAGGTAGGCACTTTGCAAAAAACACCTCTGTTTTCTGTGATGTGTCCACGTTGTGTTTTGGGGCATTTCCTGTCGCGGGCGCTAGGCCTACCCACACAAGTGAGGTATCATTTTTATCGGGAGACTTGGGGGGACGCTGGGTGGAAGGAAATTTGAGGCTCCTCTCCGATTCCAGAACTTTCTGTCACCGAAATGTGAGGAAAACTTGTTTTTTTAGCCACTTTTTGAGGTTTGCAAAGGATTCTGGGTAACAGAACCTGGTCAGAGCCCCGCGAGTCACCCCATCTTGGATTCCCCTAGGTCTCTAGTTTTCAAAAATGTACAGGTTTGGTAGGTTTCCCTATGTGCCGGCTGAGCTAGAGGCCATAATCTACAGGTAGGCACTTTGCAAAAAAACAGCTCTGTATTTTGTGAAAAAATGGGATGTGTCCACGTTGTGTTTTGGGGAATTTCCTGTCGCGGGCGCTAGGCCTACCCACACAAGTGAGGTATCATTTTTATCGGGAGACTTGGGGGAACATAGAATAGCAAAACAAGTGTTATTGCCCCTTATCTTTCTCTACATTTTTTCCTTCCAAATATAAGAGAGTGTGTAAAAAAGACGTCTATTTGAGAAATGCCCTGCAATTCACATGCTAGTATGGGCACCTCGGAATTCAAAGATGTGCAAATAACCACTGCTCCTCAAAACCTTATCTTGATCCCATTTTGGAAATGCAAAGGTTTTCTTGATACCTCTTTTTCACTCCTCATATTTCAGCAAATGAATTGCTGTATACCCAGTATAGAATGAAAACCAACTGCAGGGTGCACCTCATTTATTGGCTCTGGGTACCTAGGGTTCTTGATGAACCTATAAGCCCTTTATATCCCCGCAACCAGAAGAGTCCAGCAGACAAAACGGTATATTGCTTTCAGAAATCTGACATCGCAGGAAAAAGTTACAGAGTAAAACATAAAGAAAAATGGCTGTTGTTTTCAGCTCAATTTCAATATTTTTTTATTTCAGCTGTTATTTTCTGTAGGAAAACCTTGTAGGATCTACACAAATGACCCCTTGCTGAATTCAGAATTTTGTCTAGTTTTCAGAAATGTTTAGCTTTCCGGGATCCAGCATTGGTTTCACACCCATTCCTGTCACTAACTGGAAGGAGGTTGAAAGCACCAAAAATAGTAAAAATGGGGTATGTCCCAGTAAAATGCCAAATTTATGTTGGAAAATGTGGTTTTCTGATTCAAGTCTGCCCGTTCCTGAAAGGTGGGAAGATAGTGATTTCAGCACCAGAAACCCTTTGTTGATGGCATTTTCAGGGAAAAAACCACAAGCCTTCTTCGGCGGACCTTTTTTCCCATTTTTTTGGAAAAAACTAAATTTTCACTGTATTTTGGCTATTTTCTTGGTCTCCTCCAGGGTAAACCACAAACTCTGGGTACCATTAGAATCCCTAGGATGTTGGAAAAAAAGGACGCAAATTTGGCGTGGTTAGCTTATGTGGACAAAAAGTTATGAAGCCCTAAGCGCGAACTACCCCAAATAGCCAAAAAAGGGCTCAGCACTGGGGGGGAAAAGGCCCAGCAGCTAAGGGGTTAAAGATGGGGAGCGACCCCTTAGGCAACGGTCGCTCCCAGGGGTGGCAAGTTTAATTTAGCCATTTCTGACCCCCTTGGGAGCAGATCAGCCTATTTCTATTAGGCCCATCTGTCCCCGGGGGGGGCAGAAACCACTTAGGCACCAGGGATTGGTGTGTGTGTGTGTTTTGTTTGGGGGGGGCAGCCCCTTGGGCAAGGGTCGCTCCCCATGGGGGCACATTACTGTTGGCCATTTGTGCCCCCCTTAGGGGCAGATCGGCCTATTTTTGTAAGGCCCAAGGGGGACAGAAAGCCCACCAGAGACCAGGGAAGATTTTTTTTCAACAAAAGAGGTTGATGGTATGGCCCAAATAGATGGGGACAAAGTTGTTCTGCCCACCGGTGGGCAGATGGGACAATTACCCTTGATCCACTCTCGGGGGGGCAGAAAGCCTACTAGATGCCAGGGAATTTTAAAAAAAGAAAGAAATAGTGGGGTGGTGGCTGCCAACCAGTATGGGAATGGTTATACCCCCACCCCAAATGAAGGGGGTACCAGTCTTTCAGCTCTCCCTGCACACTAAATCATCTTATCCCACGGCAAGCAAGAGGATATTTGATTATTTTGGGTTTTGGTTTTACATTTGGGCCATGAGAGTTTGTCTAACTCTCAAAATCATCCCACTTGGAATGATGAGGACTGCACTTTTTGGACTTTGGGACACTGCCATGTAGAAAAATCCACAAGACCTAGACACATCTGAAAACAAAACATCTGGGTGAGTCCAGGGTTGTGTGATTCACATGCACCTGCACCATTTTCTAACCCACAATGCCCTGCAAACCTCCAGCTTTGCTGGAAATCACACATTTTCCCACATTTTTGTGATGGAACCTTCTGGAATCTGTAGGAATCCACAAAATTCCTACCACCCAGCATTGTCACATCTATACCGATAAAAAATGTGCCCCACTTGTCGTTTTTTTTTTCAAACTGTCCTTTTGGACCCGCTATGTTTCCCCTAATTTTTTACATGTTTTTGACTCTTCCCTGTCACAGGCACTTGGCCCACCTACACAAGTGAGGTATAATTTTTACCGGAAGACTGAGGGGAATGTTGGGTGGTGCTGGTGCGGTGAACCCACAGAGAAATGTTGGAAGCCTTTGATTTTTTTGCTAAATTTGAGGTTTGCTGAGGATTCTGTGTAAGAAAACACTGAGGGATCCACGCAAGTCACATCTCCCTGGACTCCCTCTGGTGTCTAGTTTTCAGAAATGTTTGGGTTTGGTAGGTTTCCCTAGATGACTGATGAGCCCAGACCCAAAAACGCTGGTTCCCCCCCCCAAAAAAAGGTAGTTTTGTATTTGATCATTTTGATGTGTCCACATAGTGTTTTGGGTCATTTCCTGTCATGGGCACTAGGCCTACCCACACAAGTAAGGTACCATTTTTATCAGGAGACGTGGGGGAACGCTGGGTAGAAGGAAGTTTGTGGCTCCCCTCAGATTTCAGAACTTTGCAACACCGAAACCCCATTCTGATTTCCCCTAGGTGTCTAGTTTTAAAAAATGTATAGGTTTGCAGGTTTTCCTAGGTGCCGGATCAGCTGTAGGCCAAAATCCACAGCTAGGCACTTTGCAAAAAACAGGTCAGCTTTCTTTAGGAAAACGTGATGTGTCCACGTTGTGTTTTGGGGCACTTCCTGTTGCGGACACTAGGCCTACCCACTCAAGTGAGGTACCATTTTTATCGGGAGACTTGGAGGAATGCTGGGTGGAAGGAAATTTGTGGCTCCTCCTAGATTCCAGAACTTTCTATCACAGTAATGTGAGGAAAAGGTGTTTTTTTGCCAAATTTTGAGGTTGAGGAATCTGGGTAACAGAACCTGGTGAGAGCCCCACAAGTCACCCCATCCTGGATTTTCCTAGGTCTCTAGTTTTTAAAAATGCATGGCTTTGGTAAGTTTCCCTAGGTGAGCTAGAGGCCAAAATCCACAGCTAGGCACTTTCCAAAAAACACATCAGATTTTAATGTAAAAATGTGATGTGTCCATGTTGCGTTTCCTGTTGCGGGCATTAGGCCTACCCACGCAAGTGAGGTACCATTTTTATCGGTAGACTTGGGAGAATACAGAATAGAAGAACAAGTGTTAGTGCTCCTTGTCTTTCTCTACATTTTTTCCTTCCAAATGTAAGACGGTGTAAATAAGAAGTCTATTTGAGAAATGCCCTGTAATTCACATGCTAGTATGGGGACCTCAGAATTCAGAGATGTGCAAATAACCACTGCTTCTCAACACCTTATCTTGTGCTCATTTTGGAAATACAAAGGTTTCCTTGATACCTATTTTTCACTCTTTATATTTCACCAAATGAATTGATGTATACTTGGTATACAATGAAAACCCATTGCAAGGCTCCTTCATTGACTCTGGGTACCAAGGGGTCTTGATGAACCTACAAGCCCTATATATTTCCGCAACCGGAAGAGTCCAGCAGACATAACAGTATATTACTTTTGAAAATCTGACATGGCAGGAAAAAGTTACGTGGAGAGAAATGGCTGTTTGTTTCAGCTCAATTTCAATATTGTTTTATTTTAGCTGTTATTTTCTGTAGGAAAAACTTGTATGATCTACACAAATGACCCCTTACTGAATTCAGATTTTTGTCTACTTCCCAGAAATGTTTAGCTTTCCGGGATCCAGCATTGATTTTGCACCCATTTCTGTCACTAACTGGAAGGATGCGAAAAGCACAAAAAATAGTAAAAAGGGGGAATGTCCCAGTAAAATGCCAAATTTTGCTGCAAAATGTGGTTTTCTGATTCAAGTCTGCCTGTTCCTGAAAGCTGGGAAGATGTTGATTTTAGCACCACGAACCCTTTGTTGATGCCATTTTCAGGGAATAACCCACAAGCCTTCTTCTGCAGCCCTTTTTTCCTATTTAGTCTTTAAAAACTAAATTTTTGCTGTCTTTTGGCTAATTTCTTGGTCTCTTACAGGGGGACCCACAAACTCTGTGTACCTCTAGAATCCCCAGGAGTTTAGAAAAAAAGGACGCATATTTGGTGTGGGTAGCTTATGTGGACAAAACGTTATGAGGGCCTAAGCGCAAACTGCCCCAAATAGCCAAAAAACAGGCCTGGCACCTGAGGGGGAAAAGGCCTGGCAGCGAAGGGGTTAAGGATACCAAGCACTTTTACAACCCTGTGGCAGACATATCATTTGACCCAGAGACAAAGATAATGGCATGCTTTGACGTGAAAGCTCTGTACATGAGCATTCCCCAGGTAATAAATTTGAGGGCTATTGACGCTTTTAAGATCCAGTGAATCGAACTGGAAAGCCCCCATAGTGATGGAGTTAGCACATTTGGCACTTACCAAAACCTTTTTTGCTTTGGGGGATGTTTTGTACCTTCAATGCCGTGGTATTTCCATGGGAAGCACCTCTGCCCCAAGTATAGAATGTTTGTACATGCATGGATTCGAGGAGAATGACATCTGGTCTGGTAATCCATACAAACTCTAATATAGAGGCATGGCATTGTTACATAGATGATGTATTTATGGTGTGGTGTGGAAATTAACATGAAATAAATTTGTTTGGACAATGGTTGAATGGAAGGAACCCATATCTGTCCTTCACGATGACATAAGATCGCAGTGAGGTATCCTTTTTAGATGTCAGAGTTAGAGCACAAGATCGGCGATTGTCCACCATCCTGTATTTGGAAGTGCACTTCCACATGCCCTTAGGGAGAATCTCCCCGTAGGGCAATTTCTACACATCCGATGGAATTGTTCGGCACTGGAAGACCCCCAACAGGAAGCCAAATTCTTGACACAGAGATTACAAGAGTTAGGATATACAAAGTGCATCATTAGGAGAGCAAACAAATGGTCATGTAATACACCAAGAGAGTCTCTGTTAGAGCCAAATATAACTAAGAGTAATGATGCAGTTTTCTGTTTTACCACTTATAATGGCCAGTCCAATATGATAAAGAAAATCATCAATAAGCATTGAGAATATTGAATTCAAACAAATTGGGGCTATTGAACCCTATGTTCTCCTTTAGAAGGAATAAGAATATAAAGGACCGCCCGGTGCACACTAGGCTCATTTCCCAGCAGAATAATCTGTGGGGTCTTCCTCTTGTTCTGAGCACCACCCATGTGGACATTGGATGGTGTGTCCTTTTACAAAACCCTTCACATTCATTGAGTGGGGCTTGGGAACCAATGGGTACAAACTACACACATGAATTGTAATTCAGAGAATGTAGTTAATCTCGTTATAAGACCCTGTGACCTTAAATGTATCAATATGACCTCCAGGAAGATCAAACTGTGGATTGGGGAACATAGAAGCACTATACAATGCTTAAAGGCATCCACAAAGATGACAGCCCACTTTTTAGAGACGGGACACAGTCATCAGGACATAAGGTAGATTATCCTTGAAAAAGTAGCCTACAGTCCTTTATTGTCCAAATTACTATTGAAGAAGGAACAATGAAGGCTTTACAAATTGAAAACATTTACATGTGGTTTGAATGATGATGTGGCTTGGCACAGTCTACATCAACAGTACTGAAGTGCCTTTTTTCAGATATTGGAGAATGTGCCCCATTTCATGCTGAGCACAGTATCTAGTACTGTAGGGAAGAGCCCAAACCTCAAGCAAGGTTGAATAAGCATTTTTTTCAAGGTATGTTATCCTTATGTATGGGTAGAGCAATCAGCATTTTTATTTATGTATCTGATTTCTCGCAAGTAGACAGCTACAAAGTGGGAAGAGTGATACCGTATATTGCCACAGTTTTACTGCAGTCCAGTTTTTGCTGAGCAGACATGTTGGGAGTGAAGGAACAGGGCATTCCATTGGCTATGTGACGTGACTATAATATGTCATCACATCCAGGGGGAGGCGGTACTAGGAGTGCACTTGCCGTCATTGATACAAGCACTGCTGCACAACCAGAGTGGTGGAACTTTGAGGTTGATGGGGAGTAAGCTCTTGCTCCTCCAAACTCTAAATGAGGCTGTTAGTTTCACCTTTGTCTTTGCTCCTAGTGCCCTTAAACTGCAAGTGTATGGTATATAGTGTACCATAAATGATCTGACAAATGGCAAAAGAAGATATTTTAAAGAATAGGACAGGTGGGAGGTAGTTTAGGCATATCCAGGAAGAGAAACAGGGCTACAACCCCTCGACCTTTGAATGTAAAATACAATTTTGCATTAAGCAAACCACAAACTTATATGTACACACACACATACACACACACATCAGACTTTAAAAGTAGCACATCAATGTCAGTAAGTTAGGAATTACGTATTGTCTCTTACTGCTACTAACATTTCTTTTATTTTAAATTGAATTATCAAGGGCTCTATTCCAGGCAGTATTTAATCTCACCATTATACACTATCTCAAAATGATCATTCCCCCTCCCAACCTGTTTGTACCAACTTGCCTCTTTTTTGATGAGATAATCAAGGCCTTTTTATCACTCTCACAGCAGTGACAAAGATTAGTGAAGAGGAGGAGGTTACCTCTTTTCTTACCTCCCTAAGCTGGTCTCCCAAGATGATGTATGTCCACTCTAAAACCTTTATTTACCTTCATTACATGTGTTTACCTTCACCCGTTTTCATCCTTCATTGTTCCTAGTGAATGGAAGAAAAGAGTTGTCAAACCCTTTTTAAAGAAGTCAAACTGGGATCCCAGGGCAGAAGATAATTATAGGCTGAACTTTCTATTAGCAACATTCACTAAAGGTGGTGAGACGTTCTGGTCCATTGGCTTTCTAAACATGATGAAAAACACTAGTTACTAGATGCTAGAGGGATTAGCATAAGGCCTTTTTTAGGCACTGAGGCTGCCACAGTAGCTTAACAGAATGGCACCAGACAAGATTACAATAATAGCATATGGACCTACATTATGCTGCTGTTGTAGTCGAATTGCCCTGTTACCTCCAAATGAGGATCTTGAAGAAATCCCTTCTTTTTATTCTGTGCTGCTTGAAGGCATGTTTTGTTAAAGCTACCATTATTTCTAGATTGGACTATGTAAATGCTTGTTACATAGCCTTACCTGAGTCACTTCTATTTATCAGCTTCAAGGCATTTAAAATATGGCAATGTGACTTGCCAGGAAATTTGATAGGTTCGCTAAGGCTTGCTTTCAGTTGCTCTGGTTCCCAGTTTCTAGAAGGATCCATTATACTGCTGTCGTAGGACTCCCATTATTGGAATGAGACTGCTGGAATTGGGGTGGCAGCATCACTAATTGAGGGGGACTGAGTCAATCCCACACTGTCTTGGCAGCTGTTGGCTCAACCCTTTTGGCTAACTAGCAGCTCCTCACCCAAACCTGAAAGAAAAGGTGATTTGTGGCAGCCTGACACATGACACTCTGTGGCTTCTCTAGGAAAGTCGTAGTCGACAAATCTAACCCCTTTCTCTTGTTAGCAAAAGGTTTCATACACACACACAGGCCAAAGAAAAAGGTGTAGGATGATTTTCACTACATTTCTTGAGAAGACTGCAGTCTACGATTAAATGTATAAGTTGCAAGTATTAGGGCAATGAGACATAACAGGATTAGAATGGTGGTGACCAGCGAGAAGAAAATTACAGTCCCAACATATTGGAATAACATACATGGATGAATTCTACCTAACCCCTAACTCCTAAGCAAGAGCATAGCAGTGAGAGCCAAATCAGTCGATACCTAGTCCATTAGAGGAGCACCCACCCCCATTACCTGGAAGATAGGGGTCTGCCTGCCGTCTCCTGGGCTGGTTATAGAGACAGGGCTGAGGTCAACAATGAAATGGCATGCAGTGTGGCTGGATATCCTGGCCGGAATCACCTCCTTGTTGTCTCTTGGCCTATACAATGTTTTATAAGAAACATATTTCTGTTCCATGAAAAGGCCTGACGTGCGCACGTGCCTAAGTGTCGGACTGTTTACATACTCTTGTGGTGACAACTGCTAGCTGGATTATCAGGTACTGTTCTTATCAGCCTTGGACAGAGGTACATGGTGAAATGTTGTGCACACAATAATAACATCAATGCTTTCTGAGAATCACAGAGTTACAACTGATTAGAAAATAAAAACATCCCACTGCAAAGCAGGCTAACTAAAAATGGATACAAGTGAATAAATGAAATCAGAACGCATATGTAGGTGAAAGGGCACAAGCCACAGGCCTAAGATAAGCTAAAATATGTGTGACCAAGCATAGTGTAAAATTAACCCACAGCACCCTCCCCATTGTCGGGGCAAGAGTGCAATTCTAAACTAAAATTTTCCTAAAACTTAAAACACTAAAACCATGGTAAAATATACATAAAAGAGATAAAATATGTCTAAGATGACAAGCAAGGCAGACCAATTTTTTTAAAGGGCAATTTAGTAATTAGAACGAAAATGCCAATCAACGAATTCAACCATAATTATGGTTCTGCAGGAAATCTCTGATGTCTTCAATGGTGATGGAAGCCAAGAAAGATTCCACCTTGGCAGGTGACTTGTTGACCAACATGTTAACTGAAGGATCCACAGAGTATACGTGTGCAGAAGCCTCAATCATAGGACCGGCTGAGAGGGCCACATTCCTTGCAGTGGCAGATGTAGAAGGAGCCAGGAAATCCACAAGTGGTGGCTCATAGGATGCCTTGTTTATATAATGCAGTCTCAATGTACATGTCTGTGAATGAGCCCTCAATGAGAACATTAACTGCTCCGTGTCCACAGAAGGCACAGGCTGCACAGTAAGACACACCTTTGGCGCACACTCAAAGAAGCACCACAAGCAGTACAATATCGGCTGCACACAGGTCAGTATTGGCCAGAATGTCAATGACCAATTCAGCTCAGGCTCCTTCAACAGTGAAGCTCTGAAGTACTGCATCTTGCAGTCATGACACAGGTGGGCTGGCGGGAGAGCCATTACTTTGCTTTATTGAGATGGGACAGCCATTGCCCCTCAAAAATAGCAACACTGCTGCCAATCAATGCCAAAGTTATTGGGAATCCACCAAAGACCTCGAAAAGAGTGAATGGATGGCTGATGGTATCACTTCAAATGCAGTATGAAAGGTGCTAACAAATCCAGATCCGACAGCCTTAAAAAAGTGCACAGTTCCCACATTATTGGATGCATTGAAAGTTCTGCTCACCAACTCTCCAAAATGACTGGGGAAATTGTTTTTTCAAAAGGTTTGTATCTCTGCTGATGACCTTGCTAGTTTGAGGTCATAGATCTCTCTGACTGATGTCAGAGCCACACGTCTTCGAAACAACAGCGCCTTTAGTATCCTCAGCTTGTCAAAAATTACATTTGAAGTAGCAATATACGGTTTCATTCTGCAACAGCCTTCACTATTCCGCATCACATAACTTACATTTGAAAGCATCTGAAATACTGGGTGAATCAAAAAGATGGGAGCACCCTTCAGATAGTATGCCAAAATTTGCTATGGCTGCATAACAAGTGCAGTGCAAGGACACCTCCTTGCATATCATAGAAGGACTAATGGCAGTCTCACATTCACTTCCGCTAAGAAAGACCTCTGTTTCGCCCTTTAGACATCTGCATGCGAAGGTCAATTCACTCATCTCAAACGTAACTGTCCCCTAATTGCTCAAATCTGTCAACTGCAAAATATTTGAAACACTTGCTAAACTGAAATGTGGAAATGGGCAGATCATTCACCCCGTGTATTAGCAATTCTGTTACCAAAGTTTGGTAACTTTTAAAATCTTTCAGTGTTAAGCATGATGTAACTTGCTTATTTTTTAGCCATTATCTGTTGTTTTCTGGTCAAATTGAAGTCGGCAAATAACTCAGTAGAGTTAACATGCTGCCAGGGCACACAGCTACTTCTAAGAACCTACAGTGTCCAAGCCAGCTGCATTATGGAACTACGTTGACTCTGTCTATGATGTAAAAATGACGTATCATTCTGAATGTCCATAGCAGATGACATGATGTTATTTAGCATGTAAATGCATCTGGACAATGTGTTCATACTATTATCGACAATGACTAAAGTCTTTTCTATGTTTTCTTTATCAATCCGCCTTAAACGTGCAGCAGCTTCTATTTGCGAAAGCTTCCAAATATCATAATATAAGGCATATAAGAAACGTTTTGAGCATGGCTTTCTAGTACCCAACAAGAAATAATAAAAGTCGACGTCTTCTGAAAGGAGACTAAGGTGTTCTTTGACAGATGCCAAAGTGGAAGGATGTACCCACTTTTGGCAAAGTCTACCCAAACTATATATTGTAATGATACCCGAGTGTTGAGCTGTAGCAAGTGTCCAGTCAGCTTGCTCTGAAACCCTGTGAGGAATTTACAAAACATGCCTGACAACCATGTGTGTCCACTGGCCATCATAACCACCCACCAGGATATGAAAGTGAGGGATTAAAAGTAGCATTCTGAATCCAATAAGTGAGCTGTTTTCCCGTGACATTCAAAAGTGTCTGCCAATTGTAACATTTAGCTGCTGTCCGGATACTGGGCGCATGCAGCTCTTTTATTTTTGCTAACCCCAGGCAAGTTGTTTGCTGAATTGTGTCATTCAGAAATATTATTTGTAAAGGAATAATGCATGCTCTAAATAAAGCTTTCCTACTCTGTATTTGCCAATCACTTATTCCCTGTACACTCATCAAATCAACTGAGTTTTTCCAAAATTCATAGCCCTAAATAGCCAGCCAGGAAACAAAGGAATCCAAGTAGATTAATTTTGTGTCAGTTAGCAATATTTTTCTTACTTTAGAAGGAGGTAATTTATAGAAGTACAGCTCTGCATTTTTAGCATCATGCCTGGAAATATATACTAAGTTTTATACATATGTTTTGAAACTCCCCACGAGAGGTGTCAGACAATGCTCCCCTTGTGTGCAATTAAAAACTGATCTTGGGGAACCAGCTTGGTGCAGAAAGTGATGCCCATAATGGTCGTAACAGAAAATGTCCACATAATTCACTGTATTCATGTACATCTCTTCACTTTCAAATACAGTATAATATCCAAGTTCAGGAAGCATGAAATCAACTGTTTTAACATCCAAATCATCAGAAACAACCCCAGATGTAATAATATAATTCATAGAAACTTGGAAAATATATGGAATTTGAATTAACTCGGTAGGACCAAATATATCATATGGTGTTTTATCCCACACAATCCCATCAGGAATTGGAACAGCTGAAATGTTCACAAGGGACAAGTCTCTTTGGGCCTTATGGGAAGAAAGGTAAGGTGTCAAAATCTCATCCACCAGTTCAAGTGCAGAGCGTTCAGGAAGCTAGTGACCATTTATCAATCAAAAGAAAACAATTGCCAACCCAATCCAAAGCAGGAAGGCAAGCACTGTCAGTATTATCCATAGATAGTTCCATGGATGAACCAAATAATTATTTTTAAGCCAGTTACAAAAGCTTATGTGCTGCTGAAAAAGGTGCAGTCACAGATGCAAAGGAATTTAAAGAAAAGTTGTCAATGTTGACAAAATAACCTGAAGCTGTTTGTGCAAAGACAGGAGCCAGGGCAGAACTGGTAGATGGACCCAATGGTGGTAGTTCATGATAAACAATGTAATCCGTCTGTGTTGAATTGGAATTGTAGAGATCCATAGTTTGGATGTTTCTTGTCAGTGAAGTGATGACAGGAAGAAGCAGAAGTTCATTCTCTGCCCTCCCGAAGCTCGGGGAGACGACAGTAGCATTTGTACTTGCAGAAGCATTGTTGAGTGCTTGAAGAGGTATATCCCATTGGGTAGCGCAGGAGGCTATGGAACTACCCAGGAATCCTTGTGGTCTACTGTGCAGGATTGGCCACATGGTGCAATCTGACATTGTCAATTGAAACAAAACAGTTTTCGTTAGAACCAGACAGCGTTGGTTCTAGTACTGTGTATTGCCAGGACTGGAACCAGTGCTCTATAGGATGGGCCAAACTTCTTTATTACAGCAGTCTTTTTTTGTACTAGCTCCCCAACTTTAGGAATCCAGCCAGTAGATGTTATTGGCCAATCCTCCATTTCCAAGATGGCAGCATAGGCACATGAATTTTCATCACAGAATCGTTATGTTTCCTGTAAAAGAGTGACACATTAATTTATGTCAAAAGGTGTTTTGTGTTGCCACCGTGCCAGGGACATCAATATCTGGGACACACATGTGTATCCTAAACAGGACCTGGTAAAGGGTGCATCCTCCCAAGGACCTTCTGGGCTGATAATTTAGTGTTCTCTGGACCCCATATAGGTGATGAAGCCAACTACAAACAGAACCTAATACCCCTAATGTTGAGAAGGATTGATTTAAGTATTGGTTCTTACGTTCCACAACATAATTTCCCTCGGGATGATATGGAGACAAGAAATTGAGTTGATGATCCACCGTTGCCATGGTGTCCCTGAATGCTGCAACCGCATATGTCCTGATGAAGACTTGCAAATTATAATAACAGTTTGGGCGTAAGTCAATCATTGTGGCCATATCCACAGGAATCTAGAGTGATTAAGGGGTATTTTTATGCACCATCAGGTTGTAAGGGACCACAATGGTCCAGGTAAACACATTATAGTGGTTTGTTGGAAACTAGGAGGGGTATATGCAGTTAGCGTTTGATGGTGGACCCTTTAATTTGTTGACAGATGTCACAGCAAAGGGCATAGGCGGTCATGACAACATTGGCGGTATTCCGCCACAGCTATCATGACCCACATCTCGAAATCCGCCAAAATTCAGACACCCACACAAGTCTGCCACACCAAAGGTCAGTGATAAAGTGGCGATAACAAAACCGACACCGTCACGCCAACAGAAATACGCCCACACTATCACGACACACGAATCCACGCAGCGGTCTTTCAACCGTGGTATTCCATTGGCGGTACACACCACCGCGCTCAAAATACACACACTCTTACAAAACACAGCCACATTGGACAATTCGAAATACACACACCTGATACACATACACACACCACTCCCACATACCCATTACAATATAAAACACACACCCACATCACCCACAAACCCCTACGACAAATTTACCGAGAGAAGGCCAGAGAGAAACACCACCAGCAAGAACAACAGCATCCACAGGCACACAACACCATCACCCACACAACTTCCACGCACCTCACACAACACACCACTACATATCACCAAACTTATCACCACACACTCCACCCCACACATCACCCACACTACCCCATGGCATGGCAAAGACACCCCAGGATCTCGGAGAAGGAGCTCAGGGTCATGGTGGAGGAAATCGTACGGGTAGAGCCACAGCTATTCGGATCACAGGTGCAGCACACCTCCATTGCAAGGAAGATGGAGCTATGGCGAACAATAGTGGACAGGGTTAACGCAGTGGGACAGCACCCAAGAAATCGGGAGGACATCAGGAAGAGGTGGAACGACCTACGGGGGAAGGTGCGTTCCGTGGTCTCAAGACACCACCAGGCAGTTAAGCGGACTGGTGGCGGACCCCCAACTCCTCACCCACAACTAACAACATAGGAGGAGCAGGTCTTGGCGATTCTGCATCCTGAGGGCCTCGCAGGAGTAGGTGGAGGAATGGACTCTGGTAAGTCAAAGCTTTACTATTACATCCCCCACCCTACCTGCATGCTATCACATACCCCCACCCTCACCCTCACCCCCATCACCCCTACTCCTCACAAATGTCCCAACATCACAAACCACCCATCCCAACACCAAGCCCTGCATGCAACAACAAAGCATGGACACAGATCAACAAAGCATGCCCACTGCACATACACATACACCCCCCTAAACCATCATCACACAAGCTCCCACACAGGAATGCTAGCACTGGGGTACACGGTCACCCACCCATTGCGCACCATTACACACACAGATTTGATAAACATCCTTTTATACCCCTGCAGGACCCCTACCCAACGTCACCGGACAGGAGGGTCCACACATGTCCACACCACCAACAGAAGAGGCCCACAGTGATGACAGCACCTCTGTCCACCTGGATCTAGATGACCAGCCCGGACCATCGGGGACCTCTGGACAGTCGGTTCCCCGCACACAGGCACAGGCCACCACAGACCTTCCCCCCTCTGGAAACACCAGCACAGCACCCACCCAGCGGGCCCATACCTCCGTCCCCAGGACACGTAAATCAGCTGTGTGTCCACCACTACAGGGAACCCAGGATAACCCACCACCCCAACAACCTGGGGGCAGTGGTAGTTGGCACACGGTCCAGGGGACAGAGGCACTGGAACACAGGGGAACTGGGAGGGCTGCCGTGCGACAGGCCAAGGGAACCCACTCTCCACGAGGCCCTCTCCTCCATCATGGGAGCCTACCACCACTCCCAGGAGACGATGGCAACTGTACTGGCCAAGTTTCAGGAGACCCAGCACATGCAGGAGGAACAGTATATGGGCTTCAGGGAGGACCTCAGAACCATCAGCTCCACCCTGGGCACCATCGTAGGGGTGCTGAAGGAAGTACTCAACACCAGGAGGGACACTGTGGCACTACAAGGGGCCCCTGACACTAGCATGGACGATGAACTGCCACCACCTCCGCCGGCGCTAGTGGACAGGATGCCCCGCCACAGGACCACCACACCAGCACCCCAACCCCTGCAGAGGGAGAACCACCCCGCAAACAGTCCCTGAGATCCAGGAACAAGACAGAGCATGATGTCAAGACCACCGCCAAGAAATGAGACCACCCTGATTGTCATCCTACTGTCCCACTTTGTCACCCTGTCCATAATTAAACTCTCCCAGCTCCACTTCCTATGCCTATAAAGGGCAATGCACCTGTGAGACTAATAGACTGGACTCTGCCATGGACACTCCTCCGCCATTTCACTACCCCCTCCAATTTTGAGCATTTAAATAAACACACCTAAAGCACAAAATGATCTGGAGTCTGTCTGTGATTTCGAAATAGTGTATTAGCAAATACAGTGACAAAATGTTTTTTAAAATAGTAATGTCAACATATTTATGTCACACAGCGCTAGTCCATGAGGAGTCTCAGCAGATGTCACATAGTGGGACCCAAATCTGTGAAACCGTAAGGGAAAGTGACTACTCAGTGACCATACACTGGGTGAAAATGACAGACAGTAGAGAGGTAGTAGTGTCAAAGTACATGTAGTAGGCAGGTTTGTATTCTTACCTGTGTCTCAGTGGAAATATTGCAGGATCACTGAGTCCCTGTTGTGCATGTCTTCTTCCTCTGCTTCCTCCTCATCACTGTCCACAGGCTCCACAGCTGCAATAACACCTCCATCTGGACCATCCTCCTGCAGAAAAGGCACCTGGCGTCGCAAAGCCAAGTTGTGAAGCATACAGCAGGCCACGATGATCTGGCACACCTTCTTTGGTGAGTAGAATAGGGATCCATCTGTCATATGGAGGCACCTGAACCTGGCTTCAGGAGGCTGAAGGTCCGCTCGATCACCCTCCTACTTCGCCCATGGGCTTCATTGTACCGTGCCCTGGTCCTGGGATTCCTCACTGGGGTCAGTAGCCATGACAGGTTGGGATAACCAGAGTCACCTGCAAATGGTGAGGGGCAACTGTTAGACACACACTAACCTGGAGGGATAACCCCAGACCCAGACAACCATTCCCACTGACTTGCTTCCAGGTGCTCACATAATAACCACACACGGTGCCTCTGGAGTTGACCCATCACATAAGGGATGCTGCTATTCCGCAGGATGTAGGCGTCATGCACTGAGCCAGGGAACATGGCATTCACATGGGAGATGTACTTGTCTGCCAAACATACCATCTGTACATTCATAGAATGATAACTCTTCCGGTTTCTGTACACCTGTTCACTCCTGTGGGGGGGGACCAAAGCCACATGTGTCCCATCAATGGCACCTATGATGTTGGGGATATGTCCCTGGGCATAGAAATCACCTTTCACTGTAGGCAAATCCTCCACCTGAGGGAAAACGATGTAGCTCCGCATGTGTTTCAGAAGGGCAGACAACACTCTGGACAATATGTTGGAAAACATAGGCTGGGACATCCTTGATGCCATGGCCACAGTTGTTTGGAAAGAGCCACTTGCAAGGAAATGGAGCACTGACAGCACCTGCACTTGAGGGGGGATTCCTGTGGAATGGCGGATTGCTGACATCAGGTCTGGCTCCAACTGGGTACACAGTTCCTGGATTGTGGCACGGTCAAGCCTGTAGGTGATTATCAAATGTCGCTCCTCCATTGTCGACAGGTCCATCAACGGTCGGTACACCGGAGGATGCCGCCATCTCCTCACATGTCCCAGCGGACGGTGCCTATGAAGGACAACAGCAAGCACAGAGTCAAACAACTCAGAGGGACGTACCCACAGTTTACCCAGAACACCAATCATACACAAAAGGTGGCCTGTATATGTGTTGGGTCTAGGCCTAGGTATGTGTGACGCAGTTGAAAATGAAGCCATGTGAGCCCCTGAATTGGCGGCTGCCTGACCTCTGAAGTGGGACAATGGGATGTGAGGTAACTGCGCTGGCGTTGTATACTGTCGCGGTAGGCGGTCGAAGACCGCAGCGCAATGCTGCATTGGTTAACATTGGAACCTATGGGTCCCAGGAGCCAATGACGATGTACGCCGGCAGTGACGGTATGCACCGCTGCGGACGTGACCGCCATTTTCTATCTGTTCAATCACTCGATACCTGATCTTCGACAGGAGAGGACCTACATTGCAAGTGCTGCTGTGACCTCGGTCTGGAAGAGACAATGGCTCGTGCGTCTGGGGAAAGGGCCCCTGCCTTAACATCGGAGGAGTTGGAGAAGCTCGTTGATGGGGTCCTCCCCCAGTACACGCTACTCTACGGTCCTCCAGACAAACAGGTAAGTACACAGGGAGCATGTTGTATGGGCTATGCCTCTGTGTAGAGGGCTGGATGTAAGAAGGAAGGGGGCAGAGTGCTGAGTGCATGAAAGGCGGTGAATGCATGTGCCACATGGCAAGGGTAGGAATGGGGGCCACTCACTTTGACGGTGCAGTTGGTAATGACTTCTCTTCTTCCCCTGTATATTTCATGTAGGTCAGCGCCCACCAGAATAAAGATATTTGGCGTGCCATAGCCAAGGACGTCCGGACCCTGGGGGTCTACCACAGACGGAGCACCCACTGCTGTAAAAGATGGGAGGATATTCGCCGCTGGAGCAAGAAGACGGCAGAGGCTTAACTGGGGATGGCCTCCCAACGTGGGAGGGGTGCCCGTCGCACCATGACCCCCCTGATGTACAGGATCCTGGCGGTGGCCTACCTGGAGTTGGATGGGCGCTTGAGGGCATCACAGCAGACACAAGGGGGTGAGTACACTCTCATTCTGCTGAGTTTGCACGCAGTGGAGTTGTCTGGGTGGGGGAGGAGGGCTGTGGGTTTCCCTAGGCCAGGGCGAGTTCCGTAGGCTAGGTCCCTCCGTAAGGCAGGCCCTGTGGCACCCCACCCCACCTCTGTAGAGTGCCAAGTGCAGCTATTCATGCCCCTGTGTCATCTATGTGTGCAGATGTCGTCCATAGCCTTGTAGGCCATTTCCCAGGAATTTAACTGTGGAGCCAAGAAGCGCGGCGTAGTGCAGGGGGCTTCTGTGTCTGTCTTGTCCACCAACGGTAGCGGTAATGCATGCACTCAACATGTCTTTCTTCTGTCTCCCCACCCTTTTCGTGGTCTTCGATTCTTGTGTGCATTAGCATCATCAGGCGGAGGAGCAGTGGCACCGGAGCACGAGGGAGCTGCATCCCACATGGCCCCGGAGGGCGAGACTACGGACTCGGAATTCACCAGTGGGACGGAGGGCGAGGGGAGCTCCACAGCAGGGACAGGAGCTGAGACCAGCAACACGGAGCTCCCTTGTGGTGGTGGCAACATCTGTGCCCCCCGCATCTACAGGTACAGCCACCACCCCCCCTACCAGCACTGCCCTCCCAGCAGCCCCTCAGCCTTCGCCCTGTGCCCGCTCACCCAGGAGGGTGGGCATCACCTTCACCCCAGGCACCTCAGGCCCTGCCCCAGTCACCCCTGCTGCCCTCAGTGAGGAGGCCATTGACCTCCTCAGGTCACTCACTGTTGGGCAGTCTACCATTTTGAATGTCATCCAGGGTGTAGAAAGGCAGTTGCAACAAACTAATGCATTCCCCAGGATTGAACAGTGGGCAACCCACCCACTTTAGAGACTTGAGAGACTGTGGCTTTGCACTCCCCAGGATTGAACAGTGGGCAAACCACCCACTGTATAGACTTGAGAGACTGTGGCTTTGCACTCCCCAGGAATGAACAGTGGGCAAACCACCCACTGTAGAGACTTGAGAGACTGTGGCTTTGCACTCCCCAGGATTGAACAGTGGGCAACCCACCCACTGTAGAGACTTGAGAGATTGTGGCTTTGCACTCCCCAGGATTGAACAGTGGGCAAAGCACCCACTGTATAGACTTGAGAGACTGTGGCTTTGCACTCCCCAGGATGGAACAGTGGGCATGTGGCCCTCTCGTGGATTTGTCGTCGTGCACTCAAGCGGCTGAGGTGCCACCCCTTTCCCTCCCCCTGAGGTGCCTGTTTTCATGCTCTCTGATGCCCCTGCAGTGTTCTCTCCGTCATGGTTGGGGATCTTGTGTGGGCCTCGCCCATACCGTGTGGTCTCAGTGTTCCACGGACTTTCTTTGTGCAGTACCTGGACTTCTATGCCTGGTATATATTTCGTACATGGTGTATATATATATATATTCCTGCCTACTTGTTTGTAATATATTCCAATGGTTACACTCATTTTCTTTGGTCTTTGTATTCTTCCGGGAGGGTTTGGGGGGTGTAACTGTGATGTATTGATATGCATTAGCGTGTGTGTTGTAGTGGGTGAGGGTGGGGGTGTTGGATGTGTGTGTCCCTGTTTTTTGCCTCCCCCCTCCTATGTGTCGTAGGTGCAGTACTCACCGTAGTCTTCGCTGCCGGCATTCGTGCTCCTGGTAGAGGAGCAGGAAGACTATCGCAGGTAGGATTTGGAGTTCCGGTTCCATGGTGTCCTTGTTCCTTGTGGAGTGTGTAGAGGTGAGCGTTTTCCCTTCAAAATTCCTGTTTCCGCCGTGTTTTTATCCGCGGTGTATCCGTCCCGGAAAAGGTGGCGGATTGGCCTGTCATAATCGTGTGGGCGGTACATTGTCTCCCGCCTGTCTGTTGGCGGTGACCGCTGCGCTGTTTGTTTGTACCGCCATGGCAGTCGGAGTGTTAAAGTGGCTGTCTTTGTTGGCGGTTTCCGCCACGGTCGTAATTGCAATTTTTTTACCGCCTGCCTGTTGGCGGTCTTACCGCCGCTTTAACACCGTCTGCCAGGGTTGTAATGACCACCATAGTATTTGGTTTGTTTGCATAGGCCTGGCCATCAAATATGTTTTTGTAGCAGGGAAATAGTAGCTGCCACACTAGCATAGGCAGAAGCAAAACCCTCATGCCCTGCTTTAATGAGATCTGATCTTGGTTGGGGATCATACGATCACCCACCCCTAAAATTGTTGCAAGTGCAATATTTTGGGCACTGATGTGCTTGGTATATTTAGCAGGGTATGCTTTTGGTAAAGGCTTACCGTTAGCCACAGCTTTCACAGCAGCCCATGTCTCGCTATCCAGACTTGTTTGAGAAGCTTCATCAGCCAAAGTGTTTCCTACAAGGTGTACTCCTACACATTGGTGGACCAATGTATGAAAAACATGAGCTCTTGTCAATCTGTCTTTTACATCTGCTACCCTCTCCCACAAGTTTTTGTGTCAGATGGTGTTCCCTTTTGATTCTCTAAACCCGTTCAGGGGCCAATGATGTACGTAATCATTGTAGGACTAGACACAGTAGTACAAATCACATACAATCAATGTGGACTGCTCAGGATCTGTATGTTCCAGTGCCAAAATCAGAGCCTTAAGCTATGCAAGTTGTGCAGTGTAATCCCCTAGGTTCTGCATGGAGGTATGTTGAGGGTGGAATGTACCATCCCTCATTACTCCGATAACAGCTGTGCAAGCAGCGGAGTACTGCTGTTCTTTACCTACAGCTGGTTGTGCTGAACCATCAGTGTAAATGATTGCTCTGTATTGATCAAAAGGCACGACGTTAGAGGGCACAGAATATTCAAGTTCATATTGTAGAAATTCTTGGGTCTGTAGTTTGGGATTGAAAACATAATCAACATCAGTGGAGGTCAGGAAGACTGCCCATTGTATCCAACGTGGATGTAAGCTTTCAAGTTTGGGGCGCTAGCTTTGGTTACCGACTCAAGGGCTGGTACCGGGGTAACGATAATAATGCATAATAGTTGTAGTGTAGACATGTAGTCACACCCAACACTGATATTTTTCCCTGAATGTATGATGGAACATTGAATGCTGGATCCACGCATGCCTGAACAACGAGGTCGTAACAATGACCGGGTTGTGACCACAAATGCCTTTACCACACATGCCTTTACAATGATTTTTCATTCTAAAAGCATGCCTAGTAAAAGCATGTGTGGGAACTGCATGCATGGTTCTAGCATGCCACCCCCCACCTGCCCTAAGGCCCAGAAGTACCCCACCCCTAATACTACAACTACCCCAACCTCCTGCTCTCCTGGACATACGTCAACGACGAGGACACCATCAAAATCATGAACACCATCTACTCCGGCTCACCATCCGTCCCATGCCCTCACCACATCTTCAATAAAGCGAGCTCCGTCATTGCACCCCAACTCCGGAAGATTATCAACAGCTCCTTTGAGACCGCCACCTTCCCAGAGAGCTGGAAACACGCTGAGATCAACGCCCTCTTCAAGAAACCCAAGGAGAACCCAAAGGACCTCAAGAACTTCCAGCCCATCTCCCTGCTGCCCTTCCTGGCAAAAGTAATTAAGAAGATTGTCAACAAACAACTGACCCGCTTCCTCGAGGAGAACAACACTCTGGACTCGTCCCATTCCGGATTCTGCAGCAACCACAGCACCGAAACTGCCCTCATCGCTGCCACTGACGACATCTACTTGACAACGGCGAAACCGAGTCCCTCATACTCCTGGACCTCTCTGCCGCCTTCGACACCATCTGCCACCACACCCTACGCACACACCTCAATGACACAGGGATCCACAACAGAGCCCTTGACTGGATCACCTTCTTTCTCACTGGCAGAACCCAGAGAGACCGCCTCCCTCCATTCCGCTCTTAAGCCACAAAGATCATCTGCGGCATACCCCAGGGGTCGTCCCTCAGCCCGACCCTCTTTACCGTTTACATGCCTCTGCTCGCAAACATCATCCGATCACACGACCTCAACATTGTCTCATATGCCGTTGACACTCAGCTGAGCCTCTCTCTCACCAAGGACCCAGCCACCGCCAAAACCAACTTCCACAAAGGAATGAAGGCCATCCCTGAATGGATAAAGAACAGCTCCCTGAAACTGAACTCTGACAAGACTGAGGTCCTCATCCTCGGCTCCACCCTCTCCGCCTGGGACGACTCCTGGTGGCCTGCCACACTGGGAACCGCACCGACACCCACCGACCATGCATGCAACCTGGAGTTCATCCTGGACTCATCACTATCAATGACACAGCAAGTCAACGTTGTCTGTTCCTCCTGCTTAAACACTCTCTGCATGCTTTGGAAGATCTACAAATGGATCCCCACCAGAACCAGAAGGATGGTCACCCAAGCCCTGGTAAGCAGCAGACTGGACTACGGCAACGCCCCCTATGCAGGAACCACGGCCAAGCTCCAGAAAAGACTGCAATGCATACAGAATGGCTCTGCACACCTCATCCTGGACATCTCCTGCCACAGACACATCACAGCCCACGTGAGAGACCTGCAATGGCTCCCCATCAGTAAGAGAATCACGTTCAAGCTCCTCACCCATGCTCACAAAGCTCTGCACAACACCGGACCAGAATACCTCAACAGATGACTCTCCTTCTACACACTGACCCGCCAGCTTCGCTCCGCTGACCTTGCCCTCGCCACCTTTCCACAGAACGACTGCCGGTGGCGAATCGTTCTCCCACCTCGCCGCCAAGACATGGAACACTCTTCCGATCCACCTGCAACAGACACAGGACCTGCTAACCTTCAGGAGACACCTCAAGAACTGGCTATTCGAGCAGTAGCAGCACCACCCCCCTCATTGCCTTGAGAGCCTCACGGGTGAGTTGTGCGCTTTACAAATGCTATTATTGATTGATTGACCCCCCCACCCCTAAAACAAAACTACCCCAGATACCTCCTACCCACCATGAGCCCTAAACCCTTCCCTGACCTCCCCCACCCGCCCATAAAACAACCAACCCCCCACCCCACCCCTAAAAACAAAACTACCCTGATCCCCCATCCCAAAAAACCAAACTACCCCAATCACCCACCCTCAAAAGCCAAACTACCCGGTTCCCCCCACCCCGCCCCTAAAAACAAAACTACCCTGATCCCCCCACCCCTAAAAACCTAACTACCCTGATCACCCCACCCCTAAAAACAAAAGTACCCCGACCCTCCACCCCTGCCCCTAAAAAACAAACTACCCCGATCCCACCACCCCATAAAACAAACTACCCGGACCCCCAGCCCCAAAAACCTAACTACCCCGATCCCCCACCCCCGAAAACAAAACTACCCCAACCCTCACTCCCAAAAACAAAACTAACCCAACCCCTCACCCCCAAAAATAAATGTACCCAGACCCCCACCACCCCACCCCTAAAAACGGAACTACCCCAATGCCCATCACTAAAAACCAGAACCACCCCTAAAAAAAAAAACTACCCGACTCCCCCAAACCCTTAATCCACCTCACCCCTAAAAACTACCCCCCAACCCTGCGCAGTCCCATTTACGTGACTGCATCCTCTCCCGATCCACTCTGCCTTTTCCTCTGCCCTAACCACGCATATGCGTTGTTCAGCACATGCGTGGTTAAGGCAGTCGTTCCGGCAAGCGTGATTATGCTTGCGTTGCTTACGTAATCGTAGTTCGCAAGTCTTTGTTCCAGACGTTTCCCTTTTTCCCTCCATCTTTGTATGGAAAGGAGTTTATACTTTTGTACTGGTGAGGAATTAGGCCATCACACCTGATATGCCCTCTCCCCCCAATTGTTTTCAATCTTGACAAAGGTGCCTACTGACACAACAATTAAAAATTCTCTCTGTAGTCATTTTTTATTTCACACCACCCAGCCTTCTTCTTTCTTACTGGCAATAACAATCAGAAGATCTCTGGCAAACAGCCCCATTCTGAGGCCCGTCAGGCAATGCAGTGCCGGCCTGACGAGGAGCAATGCTCAGTGATGGAACATGTCACCCAAGGGTGATTGAGGGCAGTTGTTCTAAATAAACTGATATGTGTTAACCTGTGTCTCCACACCTATTTGGCTGAGTGGAGTCAATATTATTGGAACAGTGTAACTCATCCACCTCATATAAGAACTACTCAGAGTGGGTGCTAACAGCAACTAATGTATTATTATTTACAAGAGGGAAGATGCCTGGCACAGTGATTAACAGGCAGTATTATTCCCAGCTGATTGGCACTCGTCTGTATAATCTTAGGCATAATGGAAGATACATTAGGAGTAAAATTGAAGACTTGACAGTTACACATCACAAAATTAGGAGTGTTAATCCGATAGGCTCAATATTTTTTAGACCTGTACGAGTGTGGCCTCAAACAAGCATATATTGAAATGCCCCAATAAGCAAACTGAAAATTTACCTTTGGTCAACAGTCAGACAGGGGCATCTTTTTGAAGCTGGAATTAAAAGATTTCAGGAGCTTATTGTGATCCCAGAGAAGGAATGTTCAGAGAATTGACAAAAGGTTCATTGCCTTGAAATAACTTTGCAAAAATTGGTTCTAAAGAGCTGTTGTAGTGGTTACCGCATGATGGATACACTGGAGCCAGAAGTGAGTAAATATCTTCTTTATTGAGAACGGAGTACGGGGAACAGGTCCGTCCAAGAACACACCGAGGCTCAACTGACACAAGTAGATTCCTCACGTCACAGACATAATGGAACCCAGTCATGTCACCAGCCTCCACATTCCACTCAAGCATAAGCACACACAACACATTTTCCCCCTTTATCCGAACTAAAAACAAACACACATAGGGGGTCATTCTAACATTGGCGGGCGGCGGAGGCCGCCCGCCAATGTTCCCCCGTCAAAATACCGCTCCGCGGTCACAAGACCGCTGAGGGTATTTTGAGATTTGCCCTGGGCTGGCGGGCGGCCGCCAAAAGGCCGCCCGCCAGCCCAGGGCAAATCTACCTTCCCACGAGGACGCCGGCTCCGAATGGAGCCGGCGTAGTGGGAAGGTGCGACGGGTGCAGTTGCACCCGTCGCGTATTTCAGTGTCTGCTTTGCAGACACTGAAATACACAGTGGGGCCCTCTTACGGGGGCCCCTGCTGTCGGGAAAAATATATATTCACATGTATGTACCTATAGATATGATACTTTAGTTCCACTTCTCTCCTCCATTATCTGAATCCCAGTAAGACTTCCCTACTGACCTCTCTGACACCTATGCCAGTTGTACAAACAAACCTCTCCAAGCCACGTTGTTAAGTTTAGCTCGGTCTCGCACTTTTAGTTCAGCCAGTCAGCAACCCTGCCCCCTTTTCCTTTAGGGACCACCTGTTGTCTGTTCACGTGTTCATGCTCACACTGCATTATGTATATTTTACACTATGGACCTTAAGTTGTGTGTATGCAGCATTTCTTTTGTGCCCATGTTTGGACTGTGTCCCCTTTTGGGGTTGTGCTGTGACAGCACTTATTAACATATATAAGTGCCTGACTTATATGCTTCAGGGCAGAAGATGCCAGCTTGTAAGATGTAACACTGGGATGTGCATCTGCCTTCTGCCTTGGCATGCCAATAAACCTTGGTACCTCATGAAAGCATTTCATCTGTTCCGGAGCCTTTCCTGGTGTTTGTGTTTTCTTTGCGCCACTCTGGGGAGGGTTGAAAATAGTTTCCTAACAAATGGTGTCAGAAGTGGGATGCATGAAATGCCACCACCGGTAAGTTAATTAAATGCCTGTTGTTGTGGCTTTTCAACGCTTAGCTAAGAGTTAAACTGGGGATTGATGTAAATAAAAATATAGCTGGCTATTTAATAGGTGACTGAGGAGTAACTAAGTTACCCGTATCATTACGTTAAATGATAGTGGCAAATTCGTGCGGCGAATTGTAATTCCACGCAGGAGAACCTGGCCAGACTGAAGATAATTTTTTTCTTAAATAGGTGACTGAGGAGTAACAAAGTTATCCGTATCATTGCGTTAAATGATAGTGGCAAATTCGTACGGCGAATTGTAATTCCACGCAGGAGATCCTGAACAGAAAGAAGAGAATTTTGTTTTTGTTTTACGGGAATCCCAGAGAGAAAATAAATAAATCAATTAATTAATTAAAACCCTCCTGGAGTGTAGCTTGGGAAGCATTTGATCAGTTGGCACCGGAACACAGGAAATGATTTTGAAATGTGCACAAACAAATAGTCTGTCTTTGATCAATGGCTGTATTTGAATTATGTGTTGTTTAAGTGTAAATGTGCCACTATGTTTCATTGCAATGTTTTTGAATTCCATGTAAAGTAGTGCAGCACTGCATTAGACAATAAAAATGTTTTATGTTGTGCCTCTAAATTGTCAACAGCTCCTGTTTTCTCTATCTCTCTGTCTATCCACCACTGCATAACAATTTTTTTCCCTGTTTAACAATTTTTTTGCAGGATACAACCATTGTGTTTATTTTTTCCAGATTGTAAAATTGCGAGGGAAGGGCACAATGGGCAGCGGCAAGTCTAAAGGAAACGTAATGGTGGTAAGCCCTAGAATGCTGAAAAAGACTAAAGCGTTGTTTAAAAAGATAACAGGAGAGAAATGTTTTGACCAGATAGCCCCATAGAGCAAGGTAAGAAGGACACAGACTGTCTAACAAATGTAAAGTAGTTTGCGTGCTAATGTGGACAGAGAGAGGGAAAGCAGAGTGTAGCTGTAACAAAGCCTGGGTATTAAACACAGGCTGCATGCACACAAAACTGTAACAGCAGACAAATATCTACATTTTAGGAGTGACATTTATAACATAGTGATGATAAAAGTAACTTTAATAGTAAAAGAGCACTCAATTTAAGAGGAGTAAACCTCACAGTAGTGAAAGAAAGAAAAAAAAAAAAAAAAAACGAATTTGTGCGTGACACCACCAGGACATATAAACTTAAAAGTACATGCCCCACCAACCTAGCGCCTACCTTAGGGGAGACTTATATGTAGCAAAAAGGGATTTTTACGGATTGGCAAAAAGTTTTAAATGCTAGGCCAAAGTAGCAGTAAACTGCGCCTACAGGCTGCAGTGGCAGGCCTGAGACAGGTTTTGAAAGGCTACATCTGTGGGTGGCACAACCAGTACTACCGCCCACTAGTAGCATTTAATTTACTGGCCTTGGGCACTTGGTAAACTTTAAAAAAAAAAAAAAAAAAAAAAAAAAAGACCTTTCAAATATATTTGTGGTTGGATGGGAAATAATTACTTATTTCTAAAGGATAAAATAAACATTTCTAGGATTCAGTAAGGGATCATGTTCGCAGCAATAAAGAGATCAACCTAAAATGTAAATTCTGAATAAACACTTATTACAGTGTGAAGCTACAGCTTGAAGATCTTAAAACATTATTCAGTAATGACCAAGGCTGAATATGGCCAACTACCACAATGTTTGCTCAACATACACACGTGTAAATTATTCTTAAAATTAATTTTACTAAAATCGTTTTTGCATTTTCAGGATGTTTATTATGTCTAATATCACTACAGTAAATATGAGCTATGTAACTAATTCCCATAAATGTTTGCACCCCTTTCTTCTCATGGTGTACTACAATGTAAGGCAACAGAAAGGCTAAGGCACATCATTAGAATTGCATTATTCTGTCCACATAATGATTTTAAATAGTCTTTTTCATAAGTATTCTATTATACCATCTTATTAAGAAGCAGTTAATGTTTTGCATTTCAAGCACACTTTTAAGGTGCTGCTACTTTTCTGTGTCATTTTTCTCACATTATACACTCATATTTCTGGGTCTAAATAGGTAAATATCTTGAGTACAAAATAGGATAATTGTGAGCTCTAACAATGCCAATATTTCTGTATCTTAGAGACAAAATTAAAATGTGAGCTTTAGTTTCAATGTGGCCTCATGGCTGCACTGTTTTTCAAGTACCCCAGCTCCTGGACTGCTTTTTGCACAGGATTTCTATGTGCATACTGGCATTCTAAATTTTCTTGAGCCATTTATTTGGAAGGTTACCTTTCCCTACTAATGTTAATTGGTGGTAGAGAGTGCATGGCACAGAAATACAAAAACAGCATAGTTTAAATGTTACCTTTCCAAAGACTGAAAATGTAGATGTTAAGCAGTCATGCTTCTGGCCGTGCAGAGCTCTGATGGGACTCTCACATAGGACAAACACTAAAACACTAAACAGCAGTTGTTCACTCTGCTAGCACAGGGGGTGTGAATTTACGACAGCAGGTTTAAGTGTCAGATGCTAAGCTTCTGTAATTAGCCCTGACTTGCACTGCTGTTACCAACAAAACAAAACAAAAAAACTCAAGGGTAGCTTTATTTCCTCAAAGTTATGCAAATAAGTAATGGCAACTGTGGCAGTCCTATTTTACACCAGATTTTTAGCAGTACACTGATTAAACTGGTTTTATCTAAATGATTTAAAAGGGACAAATGCACACATGTAGCTTGGCAAACTGCTGAAGGGTCTACATTAGACTGTGAAAGCATGACTGCATGCCATCACCATATTTTTAAATATGAGATAGATATATATGTATATATACATGTACATTTTTAATTGTACTAATGCAATTTGTACATTTAGTATATACCACTTGTAATAATATTAAAGAAAATGAAACGGGTGAGCTAGTTTGGAGGACTGGCTACTTATTTTCAGCAGTTTTGCTTCTATTTCTTATGGTTTGCAACAGATGCTTTGTGTAGGGAGGCTTGCAGCTTTGTCCTCATTTGAGACAGCTCTCTTCCACACACGTACAAACAGTGCAGTGTCATGTTAGCCCTCAACACACTGAATGAGCACAATTTCCTAAAAGTAAAAAAAAAAAAAAAAAAAAAAGCCACACTGGAGTGCAACTTGTTCTAAATAGGTACTACAGACCAAAGAAAAAGTATATAATGTATGCTTGTAATTTTGAAGAGTAGGTTAAGAATAACTTAATATCCTACATTTTCTAACTATTCCATGGTAGGAGAACCCACTTTGAGTAATATACAAACCAGAACATACTAGGAAAAAAGAGCTAATATATGAAAGAAAGTCCTTCTGCTTAGTAAAAAGAGGGTCAAATTGATGCTGAATACATGTAAACTGTTTTAGAATATCATCATTAGTAATTTAAATACATTTAATAAATGGAAGAATTTGCAGAGTGGTAGCAATAAATTTCTGGCTTTGATTCAGCCCTCTTGAAACTAAATTAAACACCAAAGGTCCATTCTAGGTCCAAGAATGAAACCGATTGACCCCCTTATGATGCATTTTTCAGTGTCAATAAAACATAACTAAAAGAAGGAGCCGGTGTCTCACTGGATTGTAACTTCCTTGAGGGACCATCACTATGCAACTAACAAGACTGGATAAAGGAAGAATTGCAGATTCTATTAAGGACAGGGCAGAGTTGTTGCTGTTTTCTTGAGGAATAGTACCTTTGCAGGAGATATGCAAGGTAGGACTTACATAATTGAATAACATTATCAAGGGACAAAGTATAGATAAGATGGAGGGCAAGGATACCAGCAAGGAGACTAGAGTAGGGATCAGTGTTATTCTTTCCCATGCCAAGAGGCTTACAGAAGAAACAGCACTGCATGAGGAACGCTTTCCAGAGAAAACAAGTAGGAACATAGGATGGCGCAGAGAGAGACATGACCCATTCAGTGGAAAACCGATGAGCCCGGTGCTTTATGATGGAGGTATCTGACACATCTGAAGAGAATACAATGTTTCCAACTAAGGTAGGAGATAAAATGGTTGATTTCTTAATTTCAATATAGATGTGCCCCACCAATTAGCTGGGGGTATAACTCATCTGCCACAATTTCTGCAACACTATATACTTTCAAGAAATGGGATTTACTTACAAGCACCTAGCGCAGGTTAGAATTGATTAACAGAGCGCAAACTGCAGCAGTGAGCATTGACCTAGGGCCACAGGAAGAGAAATTCCTATAGGGCCAGCTTCAGAACAACACGTCTATAGCTGTAGCACCAGGATTCTACCCTACAAATTTGGGCCCCATGGTAACTAAGAATTTTACATTTCCTTTGGGAGTTGTGACTGTGTTGGGAGATGGAGAAGGATGGTGTTGAATGTTACGTAAGCTCAGAAATGACAGGGCTTTAGTTTTTGACAAGCTTGAAAGGATTATGACTTTACAGCTCACAGAAAACAAGGTCCTAGAACAACTGAACTCAGAGGTTTGGGCAAACACCAAAATGAGGCAGGATAATTAAAAACACACCCTCCCCACAAAGTAACGCTTAAGGAAAATGCAGAACTACCTTATGTGCGTAGCCCCTGTAATAGTCCAATAATTCCATTGCCCAAGGGCAACACTGGGCAATATAGATTCATACAAGATTTATGTCAGATAAACTACATCGTGGTTCCCTTAGCACCTGTTGTGCCTGACACCAATACTTTATTATCTTCTATACTTGCAGAAGCAGAGTACGTTTCAGTTAAGTCTTGCAAGTCTGTTTTTCAGTATTACGGTCAATCCAGAGAGTGAGTACCTCTTTGCCTTCACAGTAAACAATACCCAGTGCACTTTCACAAGACTGGCCTAAGGCTTCACAGAGAGTCTATGCACAGGCAGTAAAGAGAGACCTGAACAGCCTACACCCTGAGGGCAGCAGAGTAATCTTGCAGTACCCTGGTGATCTCCTTGTAGCATCTCCATCACTTGAGGCTTGTGAAAGAGACACTAGCTCTGCTGAACCACCTCCAGTAGAGAGGACACAAAGCCTCATTGTCAAAATTTCAGTGCTGCCAAAAAGAAGTGACTTACCTTGGTTATGTGGTATCCAAAGGTACACGCTGCATATCACCTGACAGGATAAAAATGATTCAAAGCATGAATGGCAGAATGATGTCCTTCCTGGGGATGATGAACTACTGCGCCAGCGGATCCCTGAGTACAGATCATATGATGCATTCTTGAGGAAATGCACACTACAGGATACACCCAACAACGTTGTATGGACTAATGAACTTGCAGAATGTTTCAAGAAACTGAAAGGGACATTGTGTACTGCACCAGCATTGGGGCTCCCTGATTACAAACTACCCTTCCATCGCTATGTGTCAGAGCAAAATGGCAGTGCAAATGGTGTACTGACACAGCAGCATGGCTCTGGAAAAAGACGTTTGGTGTATTACTCTGTGACTTTGCCTTCTGCAGTGACTGAGCATCCAGCCTATTTGAGAGAAGTGGTGGCGGCCGCTGTGATGGTAAAGAGGGCGGCTCCCATTGTGATGGACTACCCTTATTTTGTTTATGTGCCACATTTGGTACAGTTGTTGTTGTCATCAGCAGCAACACAGCATTTTTGGGAAGCCAGGCACACAGGTTATGAGGTCACGTTGTTGTCTAACACTAATATTACCATTAAAAAAATGCCCCCTGTTAATTTGGCAACATTATTACCTGCCATAGGTGATTGTGATGAGACCCCTGACCGTGATTGTGTTGAGGTTGTAGGAACATGCACCACACCCAGACCAGATTTACAACAGACACCTTTAGAAAAGGCAGACTATGAGTGGTACACTGATGGTTCCTCCAGTAGACTAACAGACACCGATTACAGAGCAGGGTATGCGATAACAACAGTAGACACCATAATTGAAAGTGCAACTCTGCCCCCTGGCACATCTGCCCAGCAAGCTGAGCTGTATGCTGTAACAAGAGCATGCATCCTAGCCGATGGGAAAAGTGTTAACATTTATACTGACTCACGTTATGCCTTTGGAGTCGTATACGATTTTGGCCAGCTGTGGCAGTATCGTGGTTTCATAACAGCAGCAGGGCGCCCCATCCAAAATGGCCTTTTAGTAAAGAATTTGTTAAAAGCAATACTACTACCCAACAGCATAGCAGTCATAAAATGAGAGGCACATACAGGGGCGAACACCAAGATAGCCAGAGGAAACACCAAGGCTGACACAGCAGCAAGAGAAAGCATGTTACAGCCAATACAAATGGTGCCCCTAATGGCAAAAAGCATTCCTAAAATTCAGCTTATTCAGAGACAGTTGTTACTAGCTGATGTAAATGAAGCACAATTGTCTGCAGCACTAGCTGAGGAAAGAGTGTGGACTGATGCTGGGTGTTTGCAAAATGATGAGGGATTGTGGGTCCACCAGGATGGAAGACCTGTGGCTCCACGTAGTATGTTCCTTCCCCTTGCAAGGCTTGCTCATGGAGCCACTCACATGGCACAAGGGGGGATGAATGAGCTAATTAGACAGGAATGGTTTGCACCAGGGATTACAGCCTTCACTGCACAATTCTGCTCCCAATGTCTTGTCTGTGCCCAGCATACTAAAGGCCTGTCCCCTGCTACACATGATCACTTACCAGTACCACAGGGGCCGTTTACCAATGTCCAAATAGACTTTGCCTATATGCCCCCAGTGAATGGATTCAAATATTTGCTGGTGTGTGTGGATCAATTTTCAAAATGGGTGGAGGCGTTTCCCACAAGGAAGAATGATGCGGCAACTGTGGTGCGATGCTTGATGAAAGATATCATACCCCGATTTGGGGTCCCCCAAGGCATTAATAGCGACAGAGGGGGTGAATTTGTGGCTGCAGTGGTGCAAAAGATGTGTGAATGTTTGGGAATAGAGTGGAAACTGCATGCCCCTTACCACCCCCAAAGTTCAGGACAGGTGGAGAGGATGAACTCCACTATAAAAAATAGATTAGCAAAAACAACTGATGCAACAGGCCTGAAATTGCCTGATGCTCTACCGTTAGTGCTGCATGCCATAAGGGCAACTCCATCTAAGACAACCCTTTTGTACCCCCATGAGGTACTGATGGGGCGGCCTATGTCTGTGGGGTTGAGGTTGCCTCTTCCAGCATCTCAAGCGGCACTGCTGTGGACAGATGAAAACATTTCTGACTATGCTATAAAATTGTCATCAGTATTGAGGCATCACCATCTCCAGGTGAAGGAAGCCTTGCCCCATCCGTCCTCAGAGCCCACACATCCTTTTAAAGCTGGAGACATAGTCATGGTGAGAAAAATAAAAGATGTTTCTCTTAGTTCTAGGTGGACTGGACCACACCTTGTGCTCCCAGTGACGCGGACGGCGGTGAAGGTACAGGGACGTCCTGAGTGGATTCACGGAACGAGGTGCAGATCCGCACCATCAACAACAAAGACTGACGTGCCTGCAACGGATGAGCACATGCAACCCGTGGAGCAGCGCAGCATACCAGAAAAAGGGGAGACAGACCAGACCATTCCTTAGAACCACACTGAGAGCTCCTCATCAAGTGTCAGGTGACACCAACTGATGCAGTTGAATGAAGCACACAACATAATCTCGAAGAAGGGTGATGGTAACACCTGCAGGAAAAAGGACTCAAGAGGACACCGCAGGGCAGGTCCATGAAGCGCCCCTGAACAAAACGACTGCAGAGCAGTAGCAGAAGCAGAGGACAGCACACTGTGTGCCATTGCTTCACTGACAATTAGAGAAAGTAGCTTAGAACTGAGTAACAGAAAGACTTCATATCTATATCTAGAACTTTTGCCATGCTCCAGCAATTCTGTAGTAAAAGCAGCTATTCGATTTCTGCAGTTAAAGTTCTTACTCTTACAGAGCAGGAGCTAGCCCACAGATATCTTAGAATACAACAAGATGTAGAGGAAGAACATAAAGAAATGTTTGATTTAATGGCTATAGACCCATAACACATGAATGCATTGGATACTAGCATATCATTTTGTCTATGTTTAAATAATGAATACCTCATAGGTGTATACCTAAATGACAATATATGTGTTTCATCTAAACAAAATGTGTAATTCCATCCGAAGATATGTATTTTATTGATACGTTATTACTATGCTTCTGCAATGTATATATATATTTTTTCAATCAAGTATGATATTACTATCAAAAAGGAGAGATTGTCGGGAAAAATATATATTCACATGTATGTACCTATAGATATGATACTTTAGTTCCACTTCTCTCCTCCATTATCTGAATCCCAGTAAGACTTCCCTACTGACCTCTCTGACACCTATGCCAGTTGTACAAACAAACCTCTCCAAGCCACGTTGTTAAGTTTAGCTCGGTCTCGCACTTTTAGTTCAGCCAGTCAGCAACCCTGCCCCCTTTTCCTTTAGGGACCACCTGTTGTCCGTTCACGTGTTCATGCTCACACTGCATTATGTATATTTTACACTATGGACCTTAAGTTGTGTGTATGCAGCATTTCTTTTGTGCCCATGTTTGGACTGTGTCCCCTTTTGGGGTTGTGCTGTGACAGCACTTATTAACATATATAAGTGCCTGACTTATATGCTTCAGGGCAGAAGATGCCAGCTTGTAAGATGTAACACTGGGATGTGCATCTGCCTTCTGCCTTGGCATGCCAATAAACCTTGGTACCTCATGAAAGCATTTCATCTGTTCCGGAGCCTTTCCTGGTGTTTGTGTTTTCTTTGCGCCACTCTGGGGAGGGTTGAAAATAGTTTCCTAACACCTGCAGTGCCCAGGGAGACCCGCCAGGAACAGGATGGCAGTAGGGGGTGTCAGAATCCCCATGGCTGCGGAGCACGCTCCGCAGCCATGGAGGATTCACCCGAGCAGGGGAAAGTCGGCGGGAGACCGCCGACTTTCCGTTTCTGACCGCGGCTGAACCGCCGCGGTCAGAATGCTCGAGGGAGCACCGCCAGCCTGTTGGCGGTGCTCCCGTGGTCGGTGACCCTGGCGGTCACCGGCCGCCAGGGTCAGAATGACCCCCAAAGTCCTAATTGTCAGGGAGACCAGATCCTCGGGGTCTGCGCACGTTGTCAACATGTCCACCACTAGACAGCTCCAAGACTCTGATAGATTAATCACTGAGACTGAGAGAGTCCGAACCGGGGAAAAGGGGATTAGGATGTGAACAGCTGAGAAGGAGACACACAATAACAAGATTATATCACATTAATCTTTACTAGACTATGATTCTAAGCATTGTCATACTGTAACCATAGATAACTTAAGCAAGGACTAAAATAACAAGGCCTCAAGATGTCTGGTTTCCTGGGAAGGAATCAAGAATGATTAATACAATCTCTCAATTAACCTATTAATGAAATGTTACACATTGACTAGGAATATAAGAACCCTCTAGAATTATGTTTTCAAAATCAAACATGGCCTATTTGCATGAAGACAATAAAATAATCTTAACGTTTTCTGGAACACAATAGGAGTTGTATTAAAGGGCTTATTATGCACAACATCTAGAATTTTAACACTTAGCCAGCTGCCCGCCACGAAGTGACCGCCGGGCGGCCTCCAATGCAGCCGCACTCCAGCCGCTGTCATCATGAGATCCCCGCTGGGCCGGTGGGCGGAAACCTGGTTTCCCCCCGCCGGCCCAGCGGGGATCTCGGCCGCAACACAGGAGCTGACTCCAAATGGAGCTGGCGGTGTTGCAGCCGTGCGACGGGTGCAGTTGCACCCGTCGCGCTTTTCACTGTCTGCTATGCAGACAGTGAAAAGCTGCGTGGGGCCCTGTCAGGGGGCCCCTGCACTGCCCATGCCAGTGGCATGGGCTGTGCAGCTGCCACCAGGGACCCCGCGACTCCCCGTACCACCAGCGTTTTCCTGGCGGTTCAAACCACCAGGAAAAGGCTGGCGGTCAGGGACTCGTAATCCCCTGGGCTGCGCTGCAGATTATCACCGCCAGGGCAAATGTGGCGGAAAACCGCCAGCCCCTGTGGTGCAAACCGCGGTCAAAATACCCTGGATTGCACCGCCAGCCTGTTGGCGGTGCAATCGCCACAACAGCCCTGGCGGTCTTTGACCGCCAGGGTTGTAATGACCCCCTTAGTTTTTAAATGCAGAAACATGAATCACGCACATTGCTGAATTCAACAAGAATATGCTAATGCCATGAAATGATTGTGCACTCTGCAAGCGATCTGAAGCATCAAGTTTTAATTGCAGGAATGAATTGCGCGTCTTGCCAATTCGAATGCCACCTTGTAAATGCCAAGAAATTGTTGCGCACAATCAGTATCAAGAGTTAAACACAAGGAATGAATCGCACGTCTTGACGATTCAAATGTCACCATGTAAATGCCAAGAAATGCTTGCACACAATGCGTATCAAGAGTTAAATGAAAGGAAATGAATCGCGCGTCTTGCCGATTTGAATGTCACTATGTAAATGCCAAGAAATGGTTGCGCACAATGAGTATCAAGTGTTAAACACAAGGAATGAATCGCGCGTCTCGCCGATTCGAACGCCACCAAGTAACTACCAAGAAATGGTTGCGCACAATGAGTAACAAGGGTTAAACACAAGGAATGAATCGCACGTCATGCGGATTCGAATGCCACCATGTAACTGCCAAGAAATGGTAGCGCACAATGAATATCAAGAGTTAAACATGAGGAATGAATGGCGCGCGTTGCCGATTCAAATGCCACCACGTAACTGCCAAGAAATGGTAGTGCACAATGAATATCAAGAGTTACACATGAGGAATGAATTGTGTGTCTTGCCGATTCGAATGCCACCATGTAACTGCCAAGAAATGGTAGCGCACAATGAATATCAAGAGTTAAACACGAGGAATGAATCACGCGTCTTGCCAATTCGAATGTCACCATGTAAATGCCAGAAAAACCAAGAGCACATTCACACACACAAGATAAAGGGGGTCATTCTTACTTTGGCGGGCGGCGGAGGCCGCCCGCCAAAGTAACCCCGTCAGAACACCGCATCGCGGTCGAAAGACCGCTGCAGTGATTCTGAGATTTGCCCTGGGCTGGCGGGCGGCCGCCAAAAGGCCGCCCGCCAGCCCAGGGCAAATCAACCTTCACACAAGGACGCCGGCTCAGAATTGAGCCGGCGTAGTGGGAAGGTGCGACGGGTGCAGTGGCACCCGTCGCGTATTTCAGTGTCTGCATAGCAGACACTGAAATACTTTGTGGGGCCCTCTTACGGGGGCCCCTGCAGTGCCCATGCCATTGCATGGGCCCCGCGGCACCCCCTACCGCGGGTTTCCCGCCATGAACAGGATGGCGGTAGGGGGTGTCTGAATCCCCATGGCGGCGGAGCGCGCTCCGCCGCCATGGAGGATTCAGAAGGGCAGCGGTAAACCGGCGGGTGCCCTTCGGAGCACCGCCGGTCTGTCGGCGGTGCTCCCGTGGCCGGTGACCCTGGCGGTCACCGGCCGCCAGGGTCAGAATCAGGCCCAAAATCTCTCAACATGAAAATTAGGCCCAAGAACTCGAAAGCCTTCGACAACGGGATTGAGGGCACAGCCTGACCTCCGTCTTACCACCCTGATCAAGGATCACCAATACAAATGAAGGGCAAGGCCTGGAAGATCAAAGTAGGACTCCGGAACAGGAGCTCAGGAAGTTGATGATGCTCTGCACTGGGACCTCTGAATAATGAGCACTCTTATATAGAGTCTGGCCCACGCCACAAACCACACCCAGTCATGCTACAGAGAAATCTTCTAGAAGGCCATGGAAAGGGACCACACCCTGACACACTCTGAAAGCCTGCAGCAATACATTGCAAATGAACAGTATTTATAAGCACCTTGAATATAAGTCTTCAGGATTAAACTCTGCAATGCAAAAGGTTAAACAACGGCATATCGGCATAATGCATGAATTACGTTATCTCATAAGTGCTGGGTTTTTGGATTCCAGTCAGCCGTAGAGTACGCACTGCCCTGATGTTGACAGTACTCCCCTCTCCCAGACGCGCTGTAGGACCTGGCTTGTCGGGATTGAGACGATGAAAACGCCTCACAAGTAGTAGAGCATGAATATCAGATGCGGAAACCCATGAGTTACTTTCAGGGCCATAACCTTTCCACAAGATTAAGTACCATAGGTTACGCCCTCTCAGTTTGGAATCCAACACCTTCTTGACTTCGTATTCCACTTCCCCCTGTACTAGAACTGGAGCTGGATGAGGGCGGACCTTCTGGACTGCCTTTTTCAGGAGGGAAGTGTGGAACACTAGATGGATACGTAATGATCTTGGTAATTGCAGTTTATAGGTCACAGGATTGATTTGCTGAAGGACAGTGTAGGGACCTATGAATGTTGGATTAAACATGTGCTTTTTCTTAAAGTCTTTGGCGGTCATTACAACATTGGTGGTAAAAGCCACTTACCGTCGTGCAGAAGACCACCAACACACCGCTGCGGCCGTGGAATTCCGCCACAGTATTATGACCCACATCTCGGAATCCGACAAAATTCAGACACCCACACAAGTCCGCCACACCAAAGGTCAGCGATAAACTGGCGAAAACAAATCCTCCACCGTCACGCCAACAGAAATACGCCACACTATTACGACACATGAATTCACGCGGCGGTCTTTCAACCGCGGTATTCCATTGGCGGTACACACCGCCGCGCTCAAAATACACACACTTCTACAAAACACGGCCACATTGGACAATTCGAAATACACACACCTGATACACATACACACACCACTCCCACACACCCATTACAATATAAAACACACACCCACATCACCCACAAACCCCTACGACCAGTATTACAGAGAGAAGGCCAGAGAGAGACACCACCATCCACAAACTAGCATCCACAGGCACACAACACCATCACCCACACAACTTCCACGCACAAAACACCACACACCACTACATATCAGCACACTTATCACCCCACACACCACCCCACACATCACCTACACCACTCCATGGCACGGCAAAGACACCCCAGGTTCTCGGAGGAGGAGCTCAGGGTCATGGTGGAGGAAATCGTCCGGGTAGAGCCACAGCTATTTGGAGCACAGGTGCAGCACACGTCAATTGCAAGGAAGATGGAGCTATGGCAAAGAATAGTCGACAGGGTCAACGCAGTGGAACAACACCAAAGAAATCGGGAGGACATCAGGAAGAGGTGGAACGACCTACGGGGGAAGGTGCATTCCGTGGTCTCAAGACACCACCAAGCAGTTCAGCGGACTGGCAGCGGACCCCCACCTCCTCACCCACAACTAACAACATGGGAGGAGCGATTCTGCATCCTGAGGGCCTTGCAGGAGTCAGTGGAGGAATGGACTCCGGTAAGTCAAACCTTTAACTACCATATCCCCCACCCTACCTGCATGATATCACATACCCCCACCCTCGCCCCCACCCCTATCACTCCAACTCCTCACAAATAACTCCTCACAAATTTACCAATATCACAAACCACCCAGCCCAACACCAAGCCCTGCATGCAACACCAACTCATGGACACCCATCACTAAAGCATGCCCACTGCACATACCCATACACCCCCCTAAACCATCATCACACAAGCCCCCACATAGGAATGCCAGCACTGGGGTACACGCTCACCCACCCATTGCACACCATGAGACACACAGATGCAATAATCATGCTTTTCCAACCCTGCAGGACCACTACCCAATGTCACCAGACAGGAGCGTCCAGACATCTCCACTCCACCCACAGAAGAGGCCCACAGTGATGACAGCACCTCTGTCCACCCGGATCTAGATGACCAGCCCGGACCATCATGGGCCTCGGGATAGTCGGTTCCCCTCACACAGGCACAGGCCACCACAGACCTTCCCCCCTCTGGTAACACCAGCACAGCACCCACCCAGCAGGCCCATACCTCTGTCCCCAGGACACGTCAATCAGCTGTGTGTCCACCACTACAGGGAACCCAGGATAACCCACCACCCCAACAACAGGGACCTGGGGGCAGTGGCAGTGGGCACACGGTCCAGGGGACGGAGGCCCAGGAACACAGGGGAACTGGGAGGGCTGCTGTGTGACAGGGGGCGGACAGGCCAAGGGAACCCACTCTCCACGAGGCCCTCTCCTCCATCATGGGAGCATACCACCACTCCCAGGAGACGATGGCAATGGTCCTCGCCAAGTTTCAGGAGACCCAGCGCATGCAGGAGGAACAGTTTTTGGGGTTCAGGGAGGAACTCAGAACCATCAGCTCTGCCCTGGGCACCATCGTAGGGGTGCTGAAGGAAATACTCAACACCAGGAGGGACACTGTGGCACTACAAGGGGCCCCTGACACTAGCATGGACGATAAACTGCCCACCACCTCCGCCGGCGCTAGTGGACAGGAGGCACCGCCACAGGACCACCACACCAGCACCCCACCCCCTGCAGACGGAGAACCACCCCGCAAACGGTCCCTGAGATCCAGGAACAAGACAGAGCATGATGCCAAGACCCCCGCCAAGAAATGAGACCACCCTGATTGTCATCCCACTGTCCCACTTTGTCACCCTGTCCATATTGAAAGTGCCCCAGCTCCACTTCCTATGCCCATATGGGCAATGCACCTGTGAGACTAACAGACTGGACTCTGCCATGGACCCTCCTCCGCCATCACCCCTCACCATTTAACTTCCCCCTCCAATATTTTGTATTTAAATAAACACACGTAAAGCACCAAAAGATCTGGAGTCTTTCTGTGATTTCGAAATAGTGTATTTGCAATTACAGTGACAAAATGTTCTTGAAATAGTAATGTCAACATACCTATGTCACACAGCTCTAGTCCATGAGGAATCTAAGCAGATGACACACAGTGGGACCCACACCTGTGAAACCATAAGGGAAAGTGACAACTCAGTGACCATACACTGGGTGAAGTCGACAGACAGGATAGAGGTAGAAGTGTAAAAGTACATGTAGTAGGCAGGAATGTAATCTCACCTGTGTTTCATTGGAAATATTGCTGGATGACTGAGTCCCTGTTGTCCATGTCTTCTTCCTCTGCTTTCTCCTCATCACTGTCCACAGGCTCCACAGCTGCCACAACACCGCCATCTGGACCATCCTCCTGCAGAAAAGGCACCTGTTGTCGCAAAGCCAAGTTGTGAAGCATACAGCAGGCCACGATGATCTGGAAACCTTCTTTTGTGAGTAGAATAGGGATCCACCTGTCATATGGAGGCACTGGAACCTGGCCTTCAGGAGGCCGAAGGTCCGCTCGATCACCCTCCTAGTTCGCCCATGGGCATCATTGTAGCGTTCCTCTGCCCTTGTCCTGGGATTCCTCACTGGGGTCAGTAGCCATGACAGGTTGGGGTAACCAGAGTCACCTAATAGCCACACACGGTGCCTCTGGAGTTGACCCATCACATAAGGGATGCTGCTATTCCGCATGATGTAAGCGTCATGCACTGAGCCAGGGAACATGACATTCACATGGGAGATGTACTGGTCGGCCAAACATACCATCTGTACATTCATGGAATGATAACTCTTCCGGTTCCTGTACACCTGTTCACTCCTGCGGGGGAGTACCAATGCGACATGTGTCCCATCAATGGCACCTATGATGTTGGGGATATGTCCAAGGGCATAGAAGTCACCTTTCACTGTAGGCAAATCCTGCACCTGAGGGAAAACGATGTAGCTCTGCATGTGTTTCAGAAGGGCAGACAATACGTTGGAAAACATAGGCTGGGACATCCCTGATGCCATGGCCACAGTTGTTTGAAATGACCCACTTGCAAGGAAATGGAGCACTGATAGCACCTGCACTTGAGGGGGGATTCCTGTGGGATGGCGGATTGCTGACATCAGGTCTGGCTCCAACTGGGTACACAGTTTCTGGATTGTGGCACGGTCAAACCTGTAGGTGATTATCAAATTTCTTTCCTCCATTGTCGACAGGTCCACCAGCGGTCGGTACACTGGAGGATTCCGCCATCTCCTCACATGTCCCAGCAGACGGTGCCTATGAAGGAAAACAGCGAGCACAGAGTCAAACAACTCAGAGGTATGTACCCACAGCTTACACAGAACACAAATCCTAATCCGAAACTTGCCTTGTATGAGTGTTGAGGCAAGGCCTAGGTATGTGTGACACAGTTAAAAATAGAGCCATGTGGGCCCCTGAAATGGCGGCTGCCTGACCTGTAAAGTGGGACAAAGGGATGTGAGGTAACTGCGCTGGCGTTTTACACCGTCGCGGTAGGCAGTCGAAGACCGCGGCGCAATGCTGCATTGGTTAACATTGGACCCTATGGGTCCCAGGAGCCAATGACAATGTATGCCGCCGGTGAGGGAACGCACCACTGCGGACGTGACCACTGCGGACGTGACCGCCATTTTCTATCTGTTGAATCACTCTATACCTGATCTTCGACAGGAGAGGACCTACACTGCAAGTGCTGCTGTGACCTCGGTCTCGAAGAGACAATGGCTCGTGCGTCTGGGGAAAGGGCCCCTGCCTTCACATCGGAGGAGTTGGAGAAGCTCGTCGATGGGGTCCTCCCCCAGTATACGCTACTCTACGGCCCTCCAGACCAACAGGTAAGTACACAGGGAGCATGCTGTATGGGCTATGCCTGTGTGGAGAGGGCTGGTTGTAAGAAGGAAAGGGGCAGAGTTCTGAGTGCATGAAAGACGGTGGGTGCATGTGCCACATGGCAAGGGTAGGAATGGGGGCCACTCAGTTTGACGGCGCAGTGGGTAATGACTTATCATCTTCCCCTGTACATTTCATGTAGGTCAGCGCCCACCAGAAGAAGGATATATGGTGTGCCATCGCCAAGGACGTCCAGACCCTGGGGGTCCACCACAGACGGAGCACCCACTGCCGGAAAAGATGGGAGGACATTTGCCGCTGGAGCAAGAAGACGGCGGAGGCTCAGCTGGGGATGGCCTCCCAACGTGGGAGGGGTGCCCGTCGAACCATGACCCCCCTGATGTTCCGGATCCTGCCGGTGGCCTACCCGGAGTTGGATGGGCGCTTGAGGGCATCACAGCAGACACAAGGGGGTGAGTACACTCTCATTCAGCTGACTGGGCGCAGTGGAGGAGTCTGGGTGGGGGAGGAGGGCTGTGGGTTTCCCTAGGCCAGGGCGAGTTCCGTAGGCTAGGCCCCTTGGTAAGGCATGGCCCTGTGGCCCCCCTCCCCACCTCTGTAGAGTGCCAAGTACAGCTATTTATGCACCTGTGTCACCTATGTGTGCAGATGTCGTCCATAGCCTTGTAGGCCATTTCCCAGGAATTGCACTGTAGAGCCCAACAGTGCGACGTAGTGCAGGGGGCTGCTGTGTCTGTCTTGTCCGCCAACGGTAGCGGTAAGCCATGCACTCAACATGTCTTTCTTCTGTTCCCCCCCCTTTTTTTGCAGTCTCCCTGTTCTTGTGTGCATTAGCATCATCAGGCGGAGGAGCAGTGGCACTGGAGCACGAGGGAGCTGCATCCCACATGGCCATGGAGGGCCACACTTCTGACTCTGAATACACCAGTGGGACGGAGGGCGAGGGGAGCACCACGGCGGTGACAGGAACTGAAATCAGCGACACGGACTCGTCCTCTGATGGGAGCTCCCTTGTGGTGGCGGCAACATCTGTGCCCCCCACTACTACAGGTACAGCCGCCACCCCTCAACCAGCACCGCCCTCCCAGCAGCCCCTCAGCGTGTGCCCCGTGCCCGCTCACCCAGGAGGGTGGGCATCACCTTCGCCTCAGGCACCTCAGCCCCTACCCCTGTCACCTCTGCTGCCCTCAGTGAGGAGGCCATTGACCTCCTCAGGTCCCTCACTGTTGGGCAGTCTACCATTTTGAATGCCATCCAGGGTGTAGAAAGGGAGTTGCAACAAACAAATGCATTCCTGGAGGGCATTCATTCTGGTCAGGCTGCCCTTCAGCAAGCTTCTCCAACTTCCTCCACCCAGACCCAATCCCCTGTACCTCTGCCTATCCCAAGCACACCATCAGACCAGCCTGCACACACCTCACCACACAAGGGAAGCTCAGGCAAACATAAGCACCACACATCCCACAGGCACTCACGCAAGCATCATACACATACAGACACACCAACATCTACTGCCTCCACTGTGTCCCCCTCCTCCTCGTCTCCCTCCTCCCTCCCAGTCTCGTCTACACTCACACCTGCATGCACTACCACTACAGCCACTACATCCCGCACCAGCACACCCACCACCACACCCCGCTCACGTGCAGTCACCACCCCCACTACCATTCACACGTCCCCTGTGTCCTCTCCCAGTGTGTCTGTGACGCCCCCTCCCAAGATACACAAACGCAGGCACACACCCACCCAACATACATCCACCTCACAACAGCCTCCAGCGCATGCACCTGCACCCAAAGTCACAAAAGTTACACCTCCTACAACTACCACCTCTTCCTCCACTCCCAAACCCCCTCCAGCTACCCGTCCCAGTATCTCCAAACAACTTTTCCTATTTCCCACCACCCCCCGTCCAACTCATAGGTCCCGATCTAGCACCTCAGCCACAAAATCAACTGGACCAGTGGTACCTGTTGTCACAGGTATGTGGAGTGCACCGGCCACCAGGACAGCCAGTGTGGCACGGAGCCAGAGCACAGCCGGTTCCCCCCCTGTGAAGCACCAGAAGTTGTCCAGTGCCCGGCAGGAGAGGGGGAAGACTCCAGCCTCCCAAGCCGCTCACAGGGGTCCCGGAGGGAGTGTGGACTCAGCTGTGACTCCTCCCAAGGTGGGGAAGGGGCAGAAGAAACCCGTAAAGTCTGTGAGGAGCAGCACAGCGGAGAGGACCACCATCATCCCCGCTGGCCAGGAGGCCACCGCCAGCCCCATCGTCGCTGGCCAGGAGGCCACCGCCAGCCCCATCGTCGCTGCCCAGGAGGGCCCCGCCAGCTTCAGCCCAGCTGCCCAGGAGGGCCCCGCCAGCCACAGCCCAGCTGCCTAGGAGGGCCCCGCCAGCCACAGCCCAGCTGCCCAATGAAGGACCGCCAAGCCCCAGCCCAGCTGCCCAATGAAGGACCGCCAAGTCAAGCACCGCTGAACAGGGCAAGCACCGCTGAACAGGGCAAGGACGGCCAAGTCAGGCACCGCTGAGCAGGGCAAGCACCGCTGAACAGGGCAAGGACCGCCAAGCCAGTAACCGCTGAACAGGGCAAGCACCGCTGAACAGGGCAAGCACCGCCAAGTCAAGCACCGCTGAACAGGGCAAGCACTGCTGAACAGGGCAAGCACCGCCAAGTCAAGCACCGCTAGCCCATGAGCGGCAGGGGCACTGACGCAACAGGGACCGTCACGGGGTGAGTGATGCATTCTGGGCACCAGTCCCCCTCCAGAACCAGTGGAGACATGCATCCACTACCTCTGTCCTGCACAGGATGAAGCACTCTGTGCACCAGTTCCCCTCCAGAACCAGTGGAGACATGCATCCACTACCTCTGTCCTGCACAGGATGAAGCACTCTGGGCACCAGTCCCCCTCCAGAACCAGTGGAGACATGCATCCATACCTCTGTCCTGCACAGGATAAAGCACTCTGGGCACCAGTCCCCCTCCAGAACCAGTGGAGAAAGGCATCCACTTGTGACACTGTGGCTTTCCACTCCCCAGGATGTAACAGTGGGCAACCCACCCACTGTAGAGACTTGAGAGGCTGTGGCCTTGCACTCCCCAGGATGTAACAGTGGGCAAACCACCCACTGTAGAGACTTGAGAGACTGTGGCTTTGCACTCCCTAGGATGTAACAGTGGGCAACCCTCCCACTGTAGAGACTTGAGAGACTGTGGCTTTGCACTCCCCAGGATATAACAGTGGGCAAACCACCCACTGTAGAGACTTGAGAGACTGTGGCATTGCACTCCCCAGGATTGATCAGTGGGCAACCCACCCACTGTAGAGACTTGAGAGACTGTGGCTTTGCACTCCCCAGAATTGAACAGTGGGCAAACCACCCACTGTAGAGACTTGAGAGACCGTGGCTTTGCACTCCCCAGGATGTAACAGTGGGCAAACCACCCACTGGAGAGACTTGAGAGACTGTGGCTTTGCACTCCCCAGGATTGATCATTGGGCAAACCACCCACTGTAGAGACTGAAGAGACTGTGGCTTTGCACTCCCCAGGATACATCAATGGGCATGGAGCCCCCTCATGGATCTGGCGTTGTGCACTCATCCGGCTGAGGTGCCCCCCCTTTCCTTCCCCCTGAGGTACCTGTTGTTTTTCAATCTGATACCCCAGCAGTGTTCTCTCTGTTTTGATCTGGTATTGTGTGTGGGCCTCGTCCATGCATTTTGGGCCCAGTGGTCCATGGACTATGAATGGTGCAATACCTGGACTACTAATCGTGGTGTATATTTTGTTAATAGTGTATATATGTATATTTTTGCATTCTTAATTTTGATATATTACAATGGTTACACTCATTTCCTTTTGTCTTTGCATTCTTCCGGGGGGTTGAGGGGTGTAACTGTGATGTATAGATATGCATTGCTGTGTGTGTTGTAGTGGGTGTGGGTGGGGGTGGGGGTGTTGCGTGTGTGTGTCCCTGTTTTTTGCCTCCCCTTTGTCGTAGGTGCAGTACTCACCGTGGTCTTCGCCGCCGGCGTTGGTGCTCCTGGTATAGGAGCAGGAAGACTATCGCAGGAAATATATGGAGTTCCGGCTCCATGGTGTCCTCCTGCCTCGTGGAGTGGGTAGAGGTGAGCATTTTTCATTTGAAATGCCTGTTTCCGCCGTGTTTTTATCCGCGGTGTATCCGCCCCGAAAAAGGTGGCGGATTGGCCTGTCATAATAATGTGGGCGGTACATTGTCCTCCGCCTGTCTGTTGGCGGTGACCGCCGAGCTGTTTGTTTGTACCGCCGTGGCGGTCTGAGTGTTAAAGTGGCTGTCTTTGTTGGCGGTTTCCGCCAGGGTTGTAATTCCAAAATGTTTACCGCTGGCCTGTTGGCGGTCTTACCGCCGCTTTAACACCGTCCGCCAGGGTTGTAATGACTCCCATTATGTCTTGTAGAAAGCCACACTTTATCGCCTGGTTGATATTGAGGTCCCTCACAATGTTTCTTTTCGCAATGCTTTTTGTATTTTTGTTTGGCCTTTTCTAAATGCTGTTAAATCAATTTCTGGGTTTGGTGAAGGTGTTGAATGGTTTCCGACACAGCTGTTGTAAGAGAACTTTCTTGAGGGATCGTGATGGGCAAGGTGTCAGGATGATAGCCAAACAAGCCAAAAAAAGGGTATAACACCAGTGGAGGTGTGAAATGAGTTATTGTAGGCTAACTCAGCTAACCAGAGCATTGATGTCCAAGAATGAAGTGCTTTCTCAACGTAAGCATGCAGGTATTGCTTCAATGTCTGATTTAGTCTCTCAGTTTGACCATCTGTTTGAGGATGATGGCTAGTAGATAGTGTGGACGTGACTTGAAGTGTTCTGCACCATGTTTTCCAGAAATTGGAGGCAAATTGCGACCCTCGATCAGAGAGAATTATTTTCGGCAGCCCGTGATAACGGACCACTCTATTCAGTAAGATGGTTGCCAGTTTGCTGGAGGTGGCCAAATTCTTACAGGTAATGAAATGTCCATATTTCGTGAGACTATCTACTACCACAAGGATTACTGAATGTTGTTGAACCACTGGTGGTCCTGTAATGAAGTCTAAAGAGATGTGTTCCCAAGGTCGACATGGAATTGGGAGTGGATGCAACAACCCTTTCGTTTTTGAATGACTTGTCTTGATGCGAGCACAGACTTCGCAGTCGTTTACCATTGTTTTGACGTCTTTTGTCAGAGTAGGCCACCAAAAGTAGCGTTGGATTAATTCAAGAGTTTTAGGAGTACCTGGATGACCTGCCATAGGTATAACATGCAACCAATAAAACACTAACTTGTGAAGCTCGGTAGTGGGCAGGAGCAAGCGGGCGTCATGGAAAGGTAGTCCTTGCTTGATTGACCTTTTGGGATCTGCTTGAGCCCATGCCTGCCATTTCTCAATGGTGAAGGAATTATGGATGTCTTCAAAGAAATCTTCAGTTTTTATGATGCATAGGACTTTGTCTGGAGCAATGATAGCTCTGAAGGGTTGGACTGCAGGCAACGTGGTAGAGTCTTGGCGGGACAAGGTGTCAGCTTTGCGAGTGTCTTTACCAGGACGGAAAGTTACCACAAAATCAAATTCGGCAAAAAACAATATCCAGCGTAATTGCCGAGGAGTCAAAAGTCTGGCTGAACTCATGAACTGGAGATTGCGATGATCAGTATATACTGTGACAGTGTACTTGGCACCCAACAAATGATGTCTCCATTCTTTAAAGGCGTCACGAATCGCCAGAAGGTCTTTTTCAGCAATGACATAGTTCTGTTTGGCTTTGTTCAGTTTTCGAGACATGTAAGCTACAGGATGAAGTTGGCCAGTGTCTTTGCTTCGTAGTGACAAGACTGCACCAATTGCCACATCTGAGGCATCGGCTTCCACTATGAATAGACGATCCACATCAGGGTTAGTCAAGACTGGAGCAGTGGAAAAGGCTTCTTTCAAAGTTGAAAAGGCTTGGTCAGCTTCTGGGGACCATACAAATTTTTCTTTCTTTCTCAATAACTTAGTGATTGGGGGCCACTGTTTGAGAGAAATGATTTATAAACCTGCGGTTAAAAGTTTGCAAACCCCAGGAAACATTGTACTTCACAACAGTCTTTGGAGTGGGCCAATCAGATACAGCTTGTTCTTTCTTTTCTGCCATGACCATACCTTGAGGGGTAAGGATAACCCCTAAAAACTCAACTATGGTAACATGAAACTCACACTTGGTTAGTTTGCAATATAAATGGTGTTTTCGAAGGGCTGCGAGAATTTTCTTGACATGTTGCACATGCTCGTTTTCATTGTCAGAGTAGATCAAAATGTCATTGATGTAGACTATTGCAAATATGTCGAGATACTCTCTAAGATCGTCATCCAGGAAAAATTGAAATGCTGCTAGAGCATTACACAGACCAAAAGGCATGACGGTGTATTCAAAGATGCCATATCTTGTCTTGAACGCTCTTTTCCATTCATCGCCCTCTCTCATTCTGACTAAATGATAAGCACCTTGTAGATCGAGCTTAGTGTAGATTTTAGCTTTCTTTACTTGTTCCAGCAAGACCGGAATCAGGGGCAAGGGGTATGTATTCTTGATGGTGACCTTGTTAAAATCCCTGTAGTCAATACAGGTTCAAAGATCTCCATTCACCTTAGGGACAAAAAACAAAGGAGAGGCTGCGGGAGACTTAGAAGGGCAGATGAAATCATTCTCCAAGAATTGATCTAGATACTTTTGTAAATGTTGATTTTCATGTTCTGACAGGGCGTATACACAACAGCTGGGGAGTATCGCACCTGGGATTAGATTAATTAGACAGTCATAAGGTCTACGAGGAGGCAAGTTTTATGCTTCTTTTTCATCTAATACGTCTTCATAGGATGAATACTCTTTGGCCAACTTAACTTCTTTTTCCGCTGCCGTGTCTATGTAAGAGTTGCAAACTTTGGTTACTTGAGACTTTTGGAAGCATTTTTCTTTACAAAGAATTTACCTCAGGATTGTGATGAGTTAACCAGGGTAAGCCAAGGATAATTCCATACTGAGGAGCATGGATCACGTCAAGGATGAGTTTCTCTTTATGTTTGTTTCTTTGGTTCTTCCCCTCACAGATCACCGACAAGGGAGCAGTCTGAAGAGTTACTGGGCCTCCAGTCAAGAGTTTTCTATCTACTGCTTGTATTATTTCTAGAGTCTTCTTCTTGATACATGGGATCCCCCATGCGCAGACCAATTGGCCGTCAACAAAGTTCCCGGTAGCCCCAGAATCTACGAGGGCCTTCTTGAAATAGTTATTTTTCTTTACTTTAACTTTTATGCCCAGCTTGAGATGTCTGGATTATGAAGGGTCCACGGTGACACCCAAAAGCAACCCTTTTTCACATCCTGGGTGATTTAGTTTTCCGGCTCGACTTGTGCATTGGCTGCAATTTTCTGGACAGGACCTCGTTTGCTCTTTGGTTTGACTGGACATTCTTTGGCGAAATGACCCTTGTGCCCGCAAAAAAGACATTGTCCATTCTTTCTACGTAGGTCCTTTTCGTCTTTGGTCAAAGGCCTCCTGATTGTTCCAATTTCCATAGGTTCTGTCGTTCTTTCTTTCTGAGTTCTTGATTCTCTATTATCGTCAACACGACAGGAATATTTCTCAGTCTTTTTGCGTGTTCCCCTTCGTTCTGCTAAACGATGATCCAGTCTCAAAACTAGGTTTATCTGATCTTGACAGTCTATAGGCTGCGGGTCTATCTGAGCTAGAATGTCTTTTAACTCCTCCTTGAGTCCCTTGTAGAACAAGGCTGCTTGTTTTTCTTCAGGCCAGGATGTCTCAGATACCAGCTGATTAAAGTTAGCTAAATATGACAATAGATCCTGGTTACCTTGTCGCAAGTCTAATAATTCACGATCTGCCGACAATGTCACAGTTCTACGATCAAATACTCGTTCAAACTCACATTTCTCCAATTGTAAAGCAGGGGACTGTCTTTATGCACAAGAGGAATTGCCCAGGTAGCTGCGTCCCCGGTCAGGTATGATAACAAAAAAGCCACTCTGCATTAGGCATCAGGGAAAGTGTGTGGTCGGCAGGTAAAATGTAATCCCACTTGAACCAGGAAAGATTGCGCTTTCAAGGGATCACCTGAGAAACGTTCTGGAGGAGCTAGGGGAATGGCCGAAGGAACGTTGAGGGAAATGTTCGTAGGAGGATTACCTCCAGAAGCCTGAGAAGAAGGACCAGGCCAAGACACACCTACAGGAGTTTGTTCCTTCTTCTCTACCTTTTCCTGTAACTGACTCACTCTCTCAGCTAGGCTAGCTGCTATATCTTTTGATGACACCACCTCCGCTTGGAGCTGCGTGATAGCCTTGACTAGCTCGTCCAATGTGGCCATGCTGAGAACACACGCAAACCAGGAGGATAATTAATTCATGGGCTCACTATTCTGTCAGGGAGACCAGATCCTCTGGGTCTGCGCACGTTCCCAACATGTCCACCACTAGACAGCTCCAAGACTGATAGATGAATCACAGAGACTGAGAGAGTCCAAGCGGGGGAAAAGGGGATTAGGATGGGAACAGCTGGGAAAGAGACCTGCAGGAAACAAAAGGGTAAAACACACAATAACAAGATTATATCACATTAATCTTTACTAGACTATGATTCTAAGCATTGTCATACTGCAACCATGGATAACTTAAGCATGGACTAAAAGAACTAGGCCTCAAGATGTCTGGTTTCCTGGGAAGGAATCAAGAATGATTAATACAATCTCTCAATGAACCTATTAATGAAATGTTACACATTGACTAGGAATATAAGAACCCTCTAGAATTATGTTTTCAAAATCAAACATGGCCTATTTGCATGAGGACAATAAAATAATCTTAACGTTTTCTGGAACACAATAGGAATTGTATTAAAGGACTTATTATGCACATATAATGTAACATCTAGAATTTTAACACTTAGGCCCTCATTATGACGTTGGCGAGCGGTCATCATGAGATCCACACTGGGCCGGCGGGCGGAAACCTGGTTTCCGCCCGCCGGCCCAGCAGGGATCTCGGCCGCAACACAGGAGCTGGCTCCAAATGGAGCCGGCGGTGTTGCGGCCGTGCGACGGGTGAAGTTGCACCCGTCGCGCTTTTCATTGTCTGCTATGCAGACAGTGAAAAGCTGCATGGGGCCCCCAGGGGGATTATCACCGCCGGGGCAAATGTGGCGGAAAACCGCCGGCCCTGACGGTGTGACCGCGGCGCTTCCGCCGCAGTTGAAATACCCTGGATTGCACCGCCAGCCTGTTGGCGGTGCAATCGCCACAACAGCCCTGGCGGTCTTTGACCGCCAGGGTTGTAATGACCCCCTTAGTTTTTAAATGCAGAAACATGAATCATGCACATTGCTGAATTCAACAAGAATATGCAAATGCCTTGAAATGATCGCGCACACTGCAAGCGATCTGAAACATCAAGTTTTAATTGCAGGAATGAATTGCGTGTCTTGCCGATTCGAATGCCACCTTGTAAATGCCAAGAAATGGTTGCGCACAATGAGTATCAAGACTTAAACACAAGGAATGAATTGCACGTCTTGCCGATTCAAATGTCACCATGTAAATGCCAAGAAATGCTTGTGCACAATGCGTATCAAGAGTTAAATGCAGGGAAATGAATTGCGCGTCTTGCTGATTCGAATGTCACTATGTAAATGCCAAGAAATGCTTGCGCATAATGTGTATCAAGAGTTAAATAGAAGGAAATGAATTGCGCGTCTTGCCGATTCGAATGCCACCATGTAACTACCAAGAAATGGTTGCGCACAATGAGTAACAAGGGTTGAACACAAGAAATTAATTGCGCGTCTTGACGATTCGAATGCCACCATGTAACTGCCAAGAAATGGTAGCGCACAATGAATATCAAGAGTTAAACATGAGGAATGAATTACGCGTCTTGCCGATTCGAATGTCACCATGTAAATGCCGGAAAAACCAAGAGCACATTCACACGCACAAGATAAAATCTCTCAACATGAAAATTAGGCCCAAGAACTTGAAAGCCTTCGACAACGGGATCGGGGGCCCAGCCCGACCTCCGACTTACCGCCCTTATCAAGGATCACCAATACAAATGAAGGGCAAGGCCTGGAAGATCAAAGTAGACCTCCGGAACAGGAGCTCAGGAAGTTGCTGCTGCTCTGCACCGGGACCTCTGAATAATGAGCACGTGGAGCTGGGCTGGCTTCCTTACATAGAGTCTGGTCCAGCCTACAAACCACACCCAGTCATGCTACAGAGAAAGCTTCTAGAAGGCCATGGAAAGGGACCACGCCCTGACACACTCTGAAAGCCTGCAGCAATACATTGCAAATGAACAGTATTTATAAGCACCTTGAATATAAGTCTTCAGGATTAAACTCTGCAATACAAAAGTTTAAACAACAGCATATCAGCATAATGCATGTATTAAGTTATCTCATAAGTGCTGGGTTTTTGTATTCCAGTCGCCTGTAGAGCGCGCATTGCCCTGATGTTGACATTAATGCAATATAAGTACAAACTAAATAAATACAATCCAACCACCCTCTAGATATCCTGAATATTTGCTATGTATCCCAACACAAAATCTTTCAACCAACATGGTGGTATCATCTTCCTTCTTCCTTCACTCAACACACCACCTGAAAGCTCCATTACAGGATCTGATACTTGCCTCCCATCTCCTGTATGGCCTTCACACTCATTCAGACCAACCTCACGATCACCAACAACATCCATCCGGTCAAGATTATGAGAAACATGAGAACCATCCTCAACAGACACACAATGTCTCACCTCATCCTCTAACCAATCAGAAGCTCCTCTCACATTCACAGTTCCATCCATATCCATGTCACTACCAGTAAGGTTCTGCCCACTGTTAAGTAGAGCAACACGTTTGAGATTCCAAACCCTACCATCACTCAATTTACCAGCATTATGCAGCACTTCGGTCACCTGCTCTGGTTCAAAATACTGACTTTCACCGTTTCTAACCTTATAAGACTTCTTAACACAGACCCAATCGCCCACCTTAACCTTGACAGGCTCCACACTATGAAGCTTATCATAACAGGACTTCATTTTTGCTTGTGATTTGTCCAAACAATCCCTTACCAACTCCGTGGACCATTGTTTAATTCCAGTATTCACCAACCAAGCAGGGTTATGTTTACTCCTAGGACTCCTTCCTCTCATAATAACAAAAGGACTTAATCCCGTTGCACCATTCTCTGTGATTCTATATGCCCACACAGCCTTGAAAACAGCAGTATGCCAGTCCTCACACTTTCCCAAAGCTCCTTGAATAACACCCTTGGTGACTCTATTAAACCTTTCTACTGTGCCATTTCCACTGGGATTATATAGAGATGTAGTTCTATGCTTAATCCCCACTCTCTCAAAATACTTATTTGCAGCACCCGAAACAAATTGCACACCATTGTCACTCAACAAGTTTGCTGGAATGCCTTCAGACAGAAACGATTTGTCCAGGAATTCCAAAACTGTAGTAGTTTCAGCCCTTCCTACTATTCCCACTTCCGGCCATTTGGAATACAAGTCAATTAGTACAATTACATACTCCTGTGCATCTCCTACCAGACCAAACAAATCCACAGCAACACATTCCCATGGTTGCTTGGGTAACAGCATTTGCTCCATAGGTGGACTCAGGGTACACAAGCTCTTATCAGCCGTAGAACACACCCTACAGTATCTAACAAACCTTTCCACAGCTTTGTCCACGTCCGGCCACCAAAATAAGTCCTTAACTACAGACTTGGTCCTGACCATGCCAAAATGGCCTTAGTGACATAGTTCCAAAATCGCCTCCCTCACACCACATGGAGGAACAATTTTATCTCCCCTCAAAATAACATCCTTAACCACTGAAAGTTCAGATCTAACTTCCCAAAAGTACTTACAAGATTCAATCAGCTGGTCTTTCCTAGGCCACCCTTCCAAAACATACTTTAAAACAGATTGTAAAACAACATCATCTTCCATCTCCTTTCCCCAAAAATCTTTATTCAGAGCAGGTTTACCAGAATCATGTACAAGAGCAAAAATGAATTCATTCCACGGATCATCCACGCACTTTTCTAATGGACTTGGCAATATGGACAAGCAATCAGCCATCAAATTGTTCTTGCCAAGTACATACATCATGCGGTATGTAAAATCCTTGATGCACATAGATAACCTCAGCATCCTTGCTGATGCCAATACACTACCTTCGCAGGTTAGTAGCTTGATCAAAGGTTTATGATCACATTGAGTTGTTATGTTTTTAACCCCATACAAATGCACAGAAATACTCCAATGCCCAAGCACAAGCTAAGGCCTCTTTTTCAATCACAGAATACTTTTCCTCAGATGGCGATAAAGATCTAGAAGCAAACAAAATTATCCTGTCCCTTCCACTTTTGTCTCTTTGAGATAAAACTGCACCCAGTCCTTTGTTGCTAGCATTAGTAGTTACAAAGGTGTCTAATTCTGGGTCAAAGCTTCCTAAATTAGGTACTTTCCTTAACTCCTTATACATTTTTACAAACTCTCGTTCACATACATCCTTCTACACAAACCGTGTATTCCTTCTGAGTAAAGTCTCAAGTTATAAAAGTTCTCAGTGAAATTCGAGATAAATTTTGCACAAAATTCCACCATTCCTACGAATGATCTTACATCATCCTTGGTTATAGGAGTAGGTGCATTAACAATAGCATCAACCAACAACGCTTTAGGTTTTACTCCCTCTCCACTGATCTCATGTCCCAAATACTTCACACTTCTCTCAGCAAATCTGCACTTGCTCAATTCCACAGCTAAGCCCTTATCTTCCAACACTTCCAACACATGTCGCAACCTTCCATCATGTACATTCCTATCTTCCCCAAACACTAAAATGTCATCCTGAAAACACATCACCCCCTTGGTTTTCCCAAATAACTTATACATCAAATGTTGAAAAACAGCAGCATCTGACGCTAGTCAAAATGGCATTCTCTTATACTGGAAACAACCAAAAGGTGTCATGAAGGCTGTAAGTTTCTTTGATTCTGCAGACAGTGGAATCTGATGATAAGCTGCAGATAAGTCAATCGTGGAAAACCAACAAGTGCCTTGAAGACTGGAAACCATTTCAGTGATCTTCGGTAATGGGAAACGATTGATAACAATGTTATTGTTCAAATACCGTAGGTCGATGCACAAGCGAATCGTTCCATTGCTGCGCCGTGCTATTACCACAGGTGAAATCCATTCTGAACTTTCTATGGGTTCAATAAACTCCATTAACATAAATTTCTCCAACTCCTTTGATACATCATCTCGTATCATTATTGTCACAGATCTCACCTTGTGGATTTTTGGTACAGCATTTTTTTTTAATACAATCTCATGTTCAAAACCTATTAGTCTTGTTTCCCGAAAACTTTAGGGAAATTCTTTTCCATTTCTGCAGCTAAGGAGTGCCCCTCATCCACCACCAACACTTTCTCCTTGCCGTTCGGGTCCAAAACCATTTGTAATTGTCCTTGATCCTTCCATCCAAGCACAGATGGTCCTCTTTTTGACACATACAGCTTCCCTCTGGCACACCTGTTTTTGAATGAGAATAAAAACGCCATCTGAAGCCCAATAAATCAATGTTTTCCCCTGTATAACTTTCAGGTTGAATATCTGGCTGCAACAAATGTGTGCCAATTTTGTCCACAAAAGTTTTGTTCCACACCTCTTCGTTAATTATGGAGAAGGGTGAGCCAGTGTCTGCGTACATCGTAATAGGAACACCGCCATTTCCATTTCACACATTGGCTTCCCTTTAGCATTCTCCTCAGTAATTTTCAAAACAAAATTCCCCTCATCTACAGCTCCTCTGGACTCAACATTTTTCTCTTCAATATCAACGTCTGTCTGGTCACTGCCTTCATGTATGCATTTGACTATCTTCCTTTTATTTTTTGCACACTCTTGCAAAGTGACCCACAATACCACACTTGCTACACTTGTGTTTTAAGGCTGGGCATGTTTTAGCATATGCCAAATGTTCCTTGCTATCACACCTGTAACACCTTCATTCACCATCTCCACTTTGCAGGGTTTTCTGTTCCTTCACAGGTTTACTATTCATCACTTTATAAACACAATCAGTGCCTTTCTCCGTTGACTTCAACTCCAGGGCACACCTTCCAGAAATGTCTGCCTTCCATACAATAGCCAAGATATACTCAAGTGAAGAATCACCATTTATCCACAATCTTTCTTGAATGGATTGGTTGTTGCAGTGCATGACTAATTGATCCCTTATTAGGTCATCATGGATTGCACCAAATTTGCAATCAAGTGCTAACTTCTTTAAGTCTGCAACATAGTCATCCACAGACTCCCCTTTTTTTTGTTTCCTTCGAAAAAATGTATACCGAACAATTCTGATGCAAACTTTAGGTGTAAAGTATTCATCAAGGTCCTGATTCGCTGCACCAAGAACACATACATCCCCACTCACAGGACATTTTGGCATTTTATTATAAGTATGTAAAGCAATAGATCCCAGTGTATGTAGTAAGATCCTTTTCTTCTGTCTGTTCTGCCGTCATTTTATTCTCTGCATCAATTGCACCAAGGTAATTTAGGAAATAGTCCTTCCATTCCACCCACTTGACAGTTGGCGTACTTCCAGCAGAACAAAATGCTTGTGGAGGAATAATGGTAACATTTGGTTGTGCTATACTGCACTGCCCCAGTGCTTGGTTCCAAAGAAATTGTAAACTTCTGTGTAGTAAGGTAAAGTGATATCCCAGTGATTGCCTAATTTAATTGATGCCGGACCTGTTCCCTGTGTGCTTGATAAAAGTGCAGGTTGAAGAAAAAAAAACTAAAGACAGACGCAACACGTTACCCAGAAGCAAAGTAAATTACATATGAAAGCGCCCCAATTGTCCAGGAAACGCTCAAACTGAGAAAAAAAAACACAGGAGGAAGTGTCTCGGTAACCAGGGTAACACGTGCGCGTCTATAAGTGCAATGCTGCTGTTGCTAAGGTGACGCGTGCACGCTAGCCAGCACAATGGTTTCTGCTCACACGTATCTGTTGGCGTAGCGCATACGCGGATAACCACACGTAATAAAAAAAACTTGTGTCAAACGTCCCGTTGTCAAGGTGACGCGTGCACGCCTGCCAGCACGACGGGTTCCGCTCGTGCGTTTTTGTCTGCGCAGCGCGTACGCGTAAACTACTCCAAATAAAAATTTGTTCAAGATTCATTTTTTTTATTTTTTAAATGGCAATCACCTGGAAGGAAGGGTCCGCTGGTGATAGATGTGTTCCGTACTAGTAATTTTACCTGTATTGGGACGCTCTTTAGGCCGATGAATCTTTTGGCTAAGTGGGACCCTCTCCACCCTTAATCAGTCAATTTCATCAAAATCAATAATCAATAACGAACATAAGCAATACCCTGATCAACATAACACTTAACAATTAATCCAGAATACATTTCGGCGAACCCTGACCTTTCAGTCAGGAATAACCACACCAGTTTATTGCAAAGTTAGTGAATTTATTACCCTATATTAACAAAGCTAGCACAATATAGATGTGTCTCAACACCAAATGATAAACATAAATGAACATTAATAGCTGTCCATAACGGCGAAACAGGTGCAATCTATGCAGCATTTGAATAACAAGGCATTCGATAATAGCAATGCAAATCACTAATACTATAATCTGTAATGAACTAATTGCATACATTTAGTCAGCATAACAAGGTCTCAAATTGCATCGTGCAACAAAAGGAATCCTCATCTAACCTCAAATTAGCATCAGCATGTGGGACTTCATGCAAAAATAATTTAGCAACATTAATTTGGAAAACTCCTAACTAGGGATCTTATCAAAATCAGCAGTTGGTTACCTAAAAGAAACACAATGCAATTTTACAATTTCCTTTCATATTTACCAATTACGATCAGCATTCAAGGAAGTCTTCGTCTCACAGGTACCGTTTCTCGATCAGCATGGGACGGGGCAAAGGGGCAGGGGTGGACGGGGCAGTTGCCTCACGGCGGCAAGATAAACTACTACTTCATGCAAAGGGACAAATCAAAGTTAAAGTCTCTAGGGTAAGAATCATTTAAGTCTCTTTCTCCCGATTAGAGAAAGCATCAAAGTCTCTCAAAATGGCGTCGCAGCAAGATGGGCCATAGTAGCTACAAAATGGCGGGTATCGGGCTGGCAATAGCGGTAATGGCTGGATTCTCCTTGTGCACCTGGTTTAAGTAGACAACAGTTCAAATCCCGTAGGGTCTTCCATTGGAGGGTTCATAGGTTGGCTTCAAATTATCCAATCAAAAACAACAGTTCTCAAGCTTTTACTTAAGCATACATTATCCTTGGAGACGGGTACGCAAGTTGCAACATTTTATACCAATTAACTCACTTTCAGAGCTTCCATTGTCCGCACCTGCAGATTGACCTTGGAGCAAGGAGGAAAAAATGCCAGGCTGGCACGAAACCTTAAGATAAGCATGTGAACGATCTCAGTGGAAAAGTACAGCTTCAAGCAAAAATACACGTTTAATAGCACATTGGAAAAATACGAGCATCTAAACCGTGAGGCCAGGCAACTAGGCCGAAGCCTCCGCTAAAGTAATGCTAAGCTAAAACATTTCAAGCAAGCAAATCGTAGCACACGTTTATGATTATATCGGATTAGTGCAATTCTAATACACCACGTTATATAAAGCACGCTTATAAATGTTGGCAGACTACTCTGAGGGCACATTTTGTCCCCGTACAATCTTTATTAGTTCGGTTAAAGTCACACATGATTATTGCAGCACTACGTTTATGCGTCAAATAAATGTAAAACCTTCATTTCTGCTTCATCACTGGCACCTGGGCCGTCTACATTAATATATGTGACGGCCGTAGACTCCACAACGTTGCCCACACAGCCGGTACACCGCTGAACAGCTCATCACCAAATTATAGTGGTTACCGCAGGATGGATACACTGGAGCCAGACGTGAGTAAATATCTTCTTTATTGAGAACGGAGTACAGGGAACAGGTCCGTCCAAGAACACACAAGGAGGCTGAACTGACAAGTAGAATCC